>NW_028327173.1:133116313-133273563 GCF_987537825.1 Furipterus horrens | reverse complement strand
CCCCCTTCCCTCCAGTTGTCCCCCCACTTAGTCCATGCGCATTGGTTGTGCATATAGTTCTCAACAGCTTTCTATCTACTCCATTACCTCCTACTATGCTTCTTAATTCCTGTACCATCTTCCTCTTCTGCCTCCCCGCTCACCACCCTCCAAAATGTTCCCCATACCTATAATTCTTTTCCCACTCTCATTGCCTACTTAGTTTGCCTTTGCTTCAATTCCCTAGCTTCTGTTGTTGGTTGTTGTGATACAGTTTTCATTTTAATGTTCATAGTTTTAATCCTCTTTCTCTTCAACTAGTCCCTTTAACATTTTGTATAACAGTGGTTTGGATCTGATGAACTCCTTCAGTTTTACTTTGTCCTGAAATCTCTTTCTCTGCCCTTCTATTCTGAATGACAGCTTCACTGGATAGAGTAATTGTGGTTGCAGGTTTTTGCTTTTCATTACTTTGAATATTTCTTGCCAGTCCCTTCTTGCCTGCAGTTTCTTTTGAGAAATCAGCTGACAGTCTTATTGGGACCCCTTTGTATGTAATTAACTTATTCCCTCTTGCTGCTTTTAAGATTCTCTCTTTATCCTTAATTTTTGACATTTTGATTATAATGTGTCTTGGTGTGGTTCTCCCTGGGTTCAGTTTTTTTGAAATTCTCTGTGCTTCCTGGACCTGTAAGTCTATTTCCTTCCCCAAGTTAGGCAAGTTCTGCCTCATTATTTTTTTACATAATTTTTCACTTTCTAGTTCTTCTTCTTCACCTTCTGGCAACCCTAAGATTCAGATGTTGGCCCGCTTATAGCTGTCCCATAGGTTTTTGAGCCTCTCCTCATTTTCCTCACTTTTTGTTTCCTCTTTCTGCCCTGGTTGACTGTTTGTTCCTTCCCTATGTTCCAATTTTTTGATTTGATCCCTAGTTTTCTTTCCCTCACCACTAGTTTTGTATGTGTTTTCATTCATTTCAGCAGGGCTAGCTTTCATTCCTTCCCTAACTTGTTTAAGATCTACTGTTAGGTCTGTTAGCATTCATATAGCCAAAGCTCTGAACTATGCCTCAGGAAGATTTTCTATCTGCTGAGCCGTTAGATTAGATATTTGCTGTCTGGTCAGCTGCATCATTGGGATCTCTATCATGATCTGTGCCATCCTGACAGTTTTGTGTTTACCTTTGCTTCCTGGGTGGGGCTGTCACACCTCCTATGCTATAGTGGGCAGAGCCCTGTGCACTTGCCACTACTGGGCGACTCTTCTCAGCACACCATGGCATTTTGTGTTGTGGCTGGGGTCCAAGATGGATTCCTGCCATTCACTCTCTGCTGAGAGACCGGGAACCTCCTTCTCCATCCCCATGCCCTCTGGCTCTCACAGTCTGAGACAATGGGGGTCTGCCTTTCCCAGCATTGGAATCATAAGCTGATGGGTTTGGTCTGCAGCCAGGTGTGCTCCCCAGGTGCTTCTTGCCTGTGCTTACCGCCATCCCGCCACCATCACCGCAGCTGCCGCTGCCAGCACAGCTTGATCTCTCCATCCCGGCTTCGCCCCTCCTCTCCTTTCAGATGAGCACCACTTCTTTATAACTTCATAGGTTGGACTTTCATATAGCTTTATTTTCTGGAACTTCTGGCTATGTCTGGTTTTGAAGTAGTTGTATTCCTTCTTAGTTGTGGGGAGAGACAGAGCATGTTAGTCTAGGCCTCCATCTTGGCCAGAAGTTGTCTCCTTATCTTGAGAGGCTCCTGTGTTTGTTTGCCTTTGCTCCTATTATGTTGTAAGGGGCGGAGCCTTAGGGAATCATCAGTACAGGGCGACCTGTTTCACCACGTTCTGGCACTGTATGTGCGAGAAGGGTCTGAGAGGGAACAATGCCGCTTTCTCATCACTCACCACTTTTCCAGGCACTTCTCCCACTTCTGTATGGGATTGGCACCCCTCTAGCTATTGCCCTGGCCATCGTTCCCAGAATGAATGGGTCTGTGTCTCAGTATTCTTTTTGTGATTGATTTCTAGTTTGTTAGCATTTTGGTTGAAGAAGATGCTTGATATGATGTCAGTCTTCTTTAATTTATTTAGACTTGTTTTGTATCCTTACCTGTGGTCTATCCTAGAAAATTTTCCATGTGCACTTGAAAAGTATGTATATCCTACTGCTTTGGGGTGAAATGCTCTGAAGATATTAATTGAATCCATTTGATCCAATGTGTTATTTAAGGCTGCTGCCTTCTTGTTGCTTTTCTGCCTGGAAGATCTATCCATTGAAGTCAAAGGGGTGTTAACATTCCCAACTATGACTGTATTTCTGTTGATCTCTCCCTTTATGCCCCTTAAGATTTGCTTCACATATTTAGGTGCTCCTACATCGGATGTGTAAATGTGTACTAGGGTAATATCCTCTGTTGGATTGTTCCCTTTATCATTATGTAGTGTCCTTCTTTGTCTTTTACTATAGCCTTGGTTTCAAAGTCTATTTTGGGGGGATACGTACTGCTACTCTAGCATTTTTTTTTCTTTTCAGTTTACATTACATATCTTTTTCCATCCCTTACTTTTAGACTGTGTGTATCTTTTAATTTGGGATTGGTCTTTGAAGACAGCATATTTATGGGTCTTCTTTTCTTATCCATTGAGTTACCCTATATATTTTGGTTGGAGCATTTAAGCCATTTACATTTAAGGTGATTACTGATAGATATGTATGTAGTGCCATTTTATTGTTAGACTGTTTTCCTTTTCTTTTCCTTTCTTTTTCTTCTTAAAGCAAGCCCTTTAACATTTATTGCAGTACTTAGTGTTAACAGATTTATTTAGCTCGTCCTAGTCTGGGAAGCTTTTTATTTATCCTTCAATTTTAAATGGTAGCCTTGCTGGGTAAAGTAGCCTTGGTTGTAGGTCCTTTCTTTTCATCAACTTGGATATTTCATGCCACTTCCTTCTGGCCTGAAATGTTCCTGTGATTAATCAGATGCCAGTCTAACTGGTGCTCCCTTGTTGGTACTACCTGCCTTCTCTTTCAGCTTTTAGGATTTTCTTCTTGCCTTTAAGCTTTGCCATTTTAATTATGATATGTCTTGGTGTAGGTCTTTTTTGGTTCAACTTGTTAGGGACTGTCTGAACTTTCTGGATGTATGTGCCTTTTTCCTTCACTGGATTAGGGAATTTTTTGATCATTATTTCTTCAAATAAATTCCGATCCCTTGCTCTCTTTCTTCTTGTTTTGATATTCCCATGATGGAGATGTTGTTAAGCTTCATCTTGTCCAATATACTGGTAGTTCTTAAAATCTCCTCATTTTTTATAAAATTCTTTTTTCTTTTTGCTGATCTGATTGGATGTTTTTTTCTATCTTGTCTAGTAAATCACTGATTCGGTCCTCTGCTTCGTCTAACCTACTGCTCATTCCTTCCAGTGTGTTATTTATTTCAGATATTGGTTTTTTTTTTGTTTCTGATTAGTACTTTTTTTAATGGTCTCTGTCTTTTTCATGCTGTTGAGTATCCTTATAATCATTATTCTAAACTCTCTGATAAATTGCTTGCTTCCCTTTCATATAGTTCTTCTGGAGAATTCTCTTCTTCTCTCATTTGGCGTCTATTTCTTTGTCTTCCCATTTTGACTGTTTCTTTGTATTTTCCACCGTAGTTGTAAGCTAATCAGTTGTTTAACTGGTCAGTTCTTAAACTAATTAAGCTGTAATCAACTTAAAAATCACAAGATAGGACAGAGTAATTCCTGTGGGCAGGACTATTCCTTCGCCTCAGGCTGATGCCACTTGGAGAGGAGTGCCCTGCCTAAGAAGGATGTCTTTTGCAATATGGAAAATGACTCAGCACTGGGATCCTGGGGACTGTTCCTTCATTTCTCTTCCCAGAACCCAAAACCCCAGATTCTCCTCAAGCATATTTTTATATATTATATGCAAGTGAGAATTTACTTTATTTTGACTTTTATATATTTATAGTGGTAAATATACCTATTAATATTTCAATTAAGATTACTTCTTTGGCCTTTCTCTATATTACATATTACTACATATTAAATTTGAGAAGTTCTTTGTAAGATACTAATGGCATTAGTGTTAATATTGGTTATAATGAATGACTCTGCTGCTCCAGTTTATTTGATATTCATATTAATAGCTCCCAAACTAGAGGCAAGAATTTAGTGACACAGAACAAGTCTTTGTAAAGGGAATCTAAATATGAGAAAAAGTATTTATCTACATTTTTGAAATGTGAGCTATTACAAAAATGAATTCCCCTTCTGAATAAATGATATTTGATCTTCATATTAGCATACTAGTTTGAACAGCTGCACAAAACTACTCAAATAAAAATAAATAATAAGTTTTCAGATACAAACTTTGCTTTCAGATTAACAGGTGTGGAAGATCCCAGGACATACACTTCTATTTGGAGGACACATTTTGTTTGGGATACATATCTATTAGATTTGCTATGGCCGAAATACATACAGTATAGCAAGCATTTTTACAAATATAAGATTTTCACATATGTTAGATTAAAATTACTAAGAGGGAAAAAACCTAGTCCTTGTTACTGGGTATTATGAATACTTGTAAGAAGCAATTCAATGAACAAATAACCTACCAGATAGGTGATCCAAGGGCTATCAAATTGGAATTTCACATTTCTATATGTATGAGTGTGTTTTAAAGAAAAGTTGATTGTTGAAGCTGTTTGTTTTAAAGACGAAAGCTTTAGTTAGTGTTTGATTCTTATGTAGAGAAGGAGAATAGAACCATTTGGGGCATATAAATGATTTATCTCTGATGTTAAGAATTCCATCATGAATTCAACTATTGATTCTTGGCTTCTCTAAGATGTAGTGTAGTACAGTACATATAAATTGTATTTCGTATATCATTTGTTACTAAGGACCATTGTTTACAGTATATAAATACACAATATAATGGTGTAACAATAATATCTTTCTTCTAATACAATGAAATTAATTTAAAATATGACATAAAATGAGTCAAATAGATACTTTTGAAGATTTAAGTTAGTTTTATCCTGTCTTATCTATAAATGCTTACATTTTTGTGATTATTTAAGGAAGGTCTGTTTAAAGGCTTATGAATTATGTGAAATTTTGGTTTCATTCTGGCTGCCTTTTGTGTTTTGCTTCTTAAAAGTTAACAAAGGTGACTAAGAAAAATGTGAAATAATCTCCTGAATTAGTTGACTTTAGCTCCCTACACTGATCAACAATTTGATGAGAGGTTTAGACAAGGGTCTTTTTTCCTATGCCATATCACCTTGTTTCTTTTTGTTTGGCACCATTTTTAAGTAATTTATCCTTTCATTCTCTCATTTACTTGTTCATCTTTTTGAGGAATATTTATCAGATAATGTTACATGTCAGCCAATGTGCTTGACTTAAAGCATACAGAAATGAACAAGGTGTTAGAGTGGGCAGCTCATTAGACATGAGCAAGGGAAATTGGGAAACAACAGAATGAGACCCCTGACTAGGCCAATAAAAAGCTTTGCACTCACTCCAGAGAAGTAACTAACATTGTCCACTAGCCTGACAGGCTTGGGTAAAGAACATGGATATCCAGAGACTGGGGGAAGTAGGGATAGAGGGAAATGTCTACTGTTAATGCATGCATAGACCCATACACAAGTCACCTCAAAGGTACCAATTCTCAATTATACTCTTGATTATAATAGGTTAACATTGTGGTTTTGATTCCCCCACCCCCCCACTGGCAAACCTAGAGAATTATAGGTAGGAGCCAAGGTGGCAGGACACCGCCCAAAGGTAATCAGAGAATCAGATTGGGTAGTTTAAAAATGAGCCCTCTCTTTTCAGGGATTGTATAGTTCAAAATAAACCTGTGCTTTTCCTAGCCCAAGAGAATATAAGAAAGTTCATGCTAAGATCTCAAAGATCTCGGGGCAGCTGCTCTTGGAGCCTTCTGGCTCACTCTCTTCTCCATCTGAGTGGCTTTAATAAATCTTACCACGGCCGCTTGAACTTTTCCTGTGTGTGTGTCACTGAATTCTTTCCTGAGACATCTCAAAGAATCTTCTCAGACTGGTGGCAAAAGCAGACATGAACCGTGTTTTAATGAACTTCATTCCAAAACATGTGAGATGTGCAGTGAGAGGGGATTATGCTTCACTGTGGGAGTACATAACACAAGAGACACCTAACTAAATTTGGAGAATTGGGTAAAAGCTTTGTTTTGTGTTCACATCCTCAAATTATTTGATCCTCAATAAATTTCTATTGTTAGACATTTGTGATTGTATCCTATGGCTGCTATAACAAATTACCACTAATTTACTGGCTTATAACAACAGAACTATATTCTCTTATATTTCTGGAGGAAAGAGTTCAAAAATGGGCCCCCCCAAACTGGGCCAACCAAGGTATCAGTAAGGTCCATACCCTAGGGAGGTCCTATGGGAGAATCTGTTTTCTGCCTTTTCTAAATAGCTTCTAGAGATGCATCGCTTATATTCCTTGGCCAAGGCTCTCTCCTCCATCTTCAAAGCCAGCAGCATAATCATATCACCTTCTACTCTTCCATAAACTCCTCTGCTTCCTTCATACAGCACTGATGATTACATTTAAGGTCTATTTGGGTGATTCAAGATAATCTCCATAACTTAAGATACTTAATCACATATAAAATAACATGCACAGGTTCCAGGGAGTAGGACATGGGTATTTGGGGGAAGGGGCTATTATTCAGTCTACTATACTGACTTAATATTTATAAATAATTGTCTGAATATGTGTTATAAGAGATTCCTTATGAATTATATGGTCATATATTCAATTCTGGAAAAGAAGAACATTTTTTATGAGATACTAAATTTTTATGTTTCAAATAATAAAATTATATTTTATAATATTGTGAAGTGTTTTGTATGTAACTTAAGAAAGCTGGCCTACATTTATATAAATATTTGGGTATAGTGATAGTTACGTAGACAGGATTTGAACCTCTGGACCTCCTTCCTGTCTCATACAGCAGTTGTAGCCCTCCTTGCCCATCTTAACTTGAGTATTATTTGCACAGACATATAATTTCATGACAATAAAAATAATTAGTTATTCTTTTGTCTTTGAAATGCTTATGTGTTCAGCTCTTTAGAGAACAAACCTGTACTTCATATGTTTCATGAGGAATACCTCGGCCAGGCCTTAGCAGTTTGCTTTTTAGTTCCATTTTCCTATGCTCTTCCTCTATGGCTGTCAGAGTGGAGAACAATTTCTTTTCCAACAGGGAAGAGAGCCTGCCAGCCACAAAGAATTATAAGGAGAGTATTTCAAGAGAAAAGTGATTCAAGAGAGCGAATAGCGTGTTTACCTGGTTTCAGCTATCTTTCAAATTTCTTCTTTCTTCCTGACAAAAGCTCTACCTTTCAGTGTAAAAGTCTAATCACGTTGATTCCATTGGCCATTGTTATGTTCTTTCCCCCCTAGATCTCGGAGAAGAGTGGAATGAGGTGGTGGGGAGAGAAAATCTTGAGGACTTCCAAATGATAGAGTATGTAGTCAAAATTTGTGAACACCTCAGGGTAAAGTAGAATATCAGGAGATTAAAACTCAAATTATGAGGGAACCCAAAGTTTGTGAGTAGCAATTTATAGCACTGAAAATTAGAAAGTGGTGATAATGCATGAAGAAAGGGAGCTGAGTGAACCAACAGTTATTTTGTATTCATTATTGTCCAGGACAGTTGCTGGATCCTTTTCCTTTAGGGGTTCTGTTTGGGTAGTGAATTCTCTTTACTATAGAAAGAGCAGAGGTTGAGAAAAGTTAACTGATTTTTCAAGGTAATTCACATAGTGAATGGCAGTGCTTGTATTTAAAGTTTAGTTTGTCCGAATCCAAAATCCATTGCTTTTTTTGATATTCCACCCCCTGTCTAGGGCGCCCAAGTTTGTTATTTTATCACAGAATTACATGGAAGAGACTGGAAAGATAGCTCTTAAAATGTCAAATTATTCTCCTATAAAGGATTTTGACACAGCTGTGGAAATATGGCTTTAGGGTGTATGATTGATAGAATGTGAACCAGATCCATGGAAAATACATCTTGAATCTGCCTTTATTTTACCCCTGCTGAGTCCCTAATAGAAAATGAATGTCTACTGCTTTTCTGTTGATATTCATGGTGCTTTTCCCCATAGGATGATCTCATGTAAGTGATGTTTCTTCCAAATTTGGGATAGATTTTTATAGGGTTAGCTCCAAAAGGGTTTACTCTTCTAACTAACAACCTGAGTGGGTATACATTAAATTAGTTTGCTGCTACCAATATATGATCGGCTATTACTGAGTGGTCTGCAGATTTTCTTTTTTTAACTGAAAGAGTGATTCCCTCATTCTCTTCGTGAAAATTAGAAAGGCTCCTCTGATTTCATTTGCATGTTGAGATTTTCTATTATGATTTTTATTCAATTTAGCATACTAAAATATGAAGCAGATCTGTTTCTTTAATCTGCTGATGCGTGAGCCAGTATCTCTGCAGCAAGAGATAGTGTACCTTCATGGGTGCATACGCTTGAGAGCAATTGTTTGACTATAGCTCTTATTAATGTAAATCAACATCTACAAAGAAAGCCTCCTTTATTCTTGACATTCATATTTATATAAATAGAAAAGTAATGGATTTTGAAAAGGGTCCAATAGGTTTAAGCTTGTAGAATTATCCCAGGAGTATAGACAGGACTGGAATATATCAAGGTGTTTTGGACTGGGGCATTGATAAAGTATTTCCATGTTTGATGAGTGCCTCTGAGCTGGTGGATTAATAGTAAATGCAGAAGCCAGGAATAGTTATAATACACTTAATTAACTTTAAGCTTATTTAATGCCATGGTCCAGATGAACTCTAGATAGGGAGACATAATACATATAGCTCATTAAAAAATAATTTGGACTTCTATAATCTATATTTGCATAAAGTTCAAGTCCTTGTCCTGAAGGTATTAATTATTTTCTAATATTATTGTTGAGAAATGGATGCCCATTTAAAAAATGGTAATTAGAGGAATGCTGGCTAATATAATTCAATTTTGCATAACATACTCATGCCAATAATACTATGAGATTTCTTTGTCTTGAGGAAACATACTTTTAATAAAAAAACATTAGAATAAATGATATCTTGGCTGAGGGTCATTAAAAAAACAATAAACAAAATTAACCTATTTGTCTCTGTTATTATGAATTGGAAATGTACTTGCTAGATCCTTTGTGTTTCCATAGGGAGCAGTTTATTATTGCTTTGATCATATTTTAGAACTCATTTTCTTAAGGATAGTATGTGTTATTTTGAGAAAATATATTCAGAGAATTAGAAGAATCTGATTAACTCTTACATTTGATGAAATCTCATATGACATACTTCTGGAATTTTATGTGAATTGCTAACAGTGAACAATTCTAGAAATCAATATTCTAGCAAAGAATCTGTAATAGCATTCTCAATAAGAAGCAGCAACTTGAGCTGAATGTGCTAAGGGAACTTTTTCTTCTGATTTTATGGGTAGTAAATTTAAAAATGTTTTCTTTATTCTATATGTACATATCAGGTCTATTTTTTATTTTTTATCTTCATAGTATTTTTTCCATTACCATTTAGTCCCCTTAGAATCCCTTCCCGCCTAGCAATCACCACACTGTTTTCCATGTCCGTGAGTTCCTTTTCCTTTTTGTTCAATATGTAAAGGCACAAGTCAGTGGTCCTATACAACATTGTAAATATTTATAAAATAAACAAGGAAAGATGAAGAAGTGGACAGGGAAGAGATCGCAAAAGAATAGAAGTAGGGAAGTCAGGATTCAGCATTCATTGTCCTGTTCTAGGCACTGTGTTATGTGCATTTACCTGACTGCATTGAATAAAGATTATACTTTGACCCTACTGCTCTTTGCCAGGATGTGAATAGCTGACTAAGCCAGGCGTGATTTACACTGTGTCCTATTTCAAATATTTATCTGTATTTCCTTCTCTTTTTCAGGGGTAGGGGTAGGAGGGACCTGCACCTTCTTTCAAAGTAAAAAAATTGTTTTTTCTTCTTGCTCTTATTCTTGCTTTATATTTTTAAGGCAGTATATACTGCTAAAATATTCCATACAGTCTTTTAAAGGAACTTTAAGGCTGCTGATGTTGCGAAGGTCTCTTGATGATAATCACTGAAACTAAGTTATGTCAATGCTCTACTGAACTGAAGCTGCTCTGCTGTGATACAACTAAAGTTACTGTTGATGTGAGGGAGCTCCACGTGGTCATTCCGCTCTATGCTTAGGGACAGAGAAGACCTTTCTCTCACCTCTGTGGTGTGCTTGAATACATATGTCCCGGAGTGTAACTGCTTTCGGGTCCCAATATCTCATGAATATTTTGGTGAAAATAGCTTTTATTTTTCCTTGAAGCCAGTTTCCCTACCTTATAGATGTGAGACTAAGACTGAGCTGAAAACAAAGCACCTGTTTATAACAGCCTCCTCCTTCTAACTTCAAACATCATTCATTCTCAAATTCATCTGGCATGCCTTATTCTTTAGGATAAAGTATTTTCTAGGTGGAGACATCAATGAAATTAAAAAACCCACTCGTTTTCTAGGAAGTTTCATTAACATCTGAATCTTTGTTTGAGCACAGTTATGGCTAAGCTTAGAACAAGTCCCTCCTTTCTTTCCTAATAAGAAGTTTGTGTGGCATAAAACTGATGTTCCATACCAGATCTAATAGTTTTATGCCAGTTCCACTTAATTAATGTTATTGTTATCAGGAAATGGGGCTAGGTCATGTAAAAAATGGGATATTTGAGGATTTGTTTTAACCATTTAGTCCCCTTATACCCCCTCCTCCCAGCAGTCACCACACTGTGTCCATGTCCACGGGTCCTTTTTCCTTTCTGCTCAATCCCTCCACCCCATCATCGCCCCCCAGTTTCAGAAATATGTTCTTATAAAATTTCTTCAGTGCATGTTGTTTGAAGACATTTCACTTTAGCTCAGGACATTACTGCCATTTTTAGATTAGATAGAAGATCTATACCCAACTTTCAGAGAGCACTGCAGGATAGAGAGGGATCAGAGTTCAGTCATCTGAGAGTTAATACTGCAACAAGGTATGTGCTAAGACAGAGGTACAAAGAAAGTATCTAAGGTCAAAGCTGTGGGTACTTAAAGTCATGAAGGTGGGAAGCAGAGAGGTACCATTCTGACTAATACGAGGCCTCTGAGACAAGCAGGGAGGTTGTTGTCTGTAAAGCTCAGATAAGCAACTAATCAATATGGCAAAGGGTAGCTTATTAATAGTAACAGATCGGATTTTTGCTGGACAGTGACACATGTGAGACTGTCAATAGTGATGAATATGAGCCAATGCATGTTGAACACAGAAGAAAGCTTCAGACAAGTCTCCTTGGCAACAATTGAAAGGAGGTCCTTTTTCTAGAGTATTGAAGGCTGTTTTTTGTTTGCAGGTTTGTTTCTTGTCCCCCTAACCTCCCCCCGCCCCCCCACTGAACACAAGCTTATCTGAAGACAGTGCTACCTGGAACTTTTAAAAATAAAGTCTATGCATCCTCTGAGGATATACCTCAGGTTAAGCACATGCATTTTCCACACCCAGAAATCAAATTTAGTCATGTAATAATGAAAATGCACTTACCAAATTGGGCTCTTAGAAGCTCAGGTGCTCAGAATAGAAATTGCTTCTTCTATGAGGAAATCATGAAGTAGACAATAACCTTATCGCAAGTAAAATTTTAAATCTTTTTATAGGTAGCATCTTCTTATCTATATTTCACCCAAGAGAAGAAATAAACCTCTACCTTTTGTATACTGTCAGTACTAGAAATATCTCAAGCATGCTTGGAAAATAAAATGTGTGAAAATATCCATTACGTGCCAAGTATGGGATAGAGAGGGCATGGAAGACTTTTCTGTAAAATGTATTTGTGCTTATATTCTAATTTTGGAAACTAATCCAAAGATGGCTACAAGCATATTTCCCATTTAGTGTGCTTTCCTGCTGTGTGATTTTGCCACTCTCCTCAATATGTGGAGTCTCTTTCTCTACTCTTTGAATCTAAGCAAGCTCAGTAACTGCTTTAGCTAATGGCATAAGGTAGTAGAGATGCTGTGCATAGTTGTTGGTCGATTACTATCTGCTCAACCCTGTAGAAGATTCTGGAAAGAGTGAAAAAAACCATGTCTTTGAACATTCTAGATACCACGTTGGGAGGTTTTCAAGGCAGGAAGTATCAATTGGTTAAAGTCTAAAAGTTAACAGAAAAGCAAATACTGGTTGGGTGAAGCATATTAGAGAAAGACTCATTTCATTTGTGTTTTGGTTTGGACATTGGTTTTTATGGTTAGTGGCCTAATACACTTGTCCTGATTTACATTAATGAATAAGAGGACCTTAGCATACCTGAGAGAGATATTATTTTAAGAACTCAGATTTTTCTGGTAAGTTTAAATAATACTTGAGCATATTGGCCCATGATAGAGAGAAATAAGAGTGAACAGTGTATTAACAGTAAGATGAAAGAAGTAGAACAGAGAAATGTGATTCTGGGGGTTAAGAGCGCAGAGCTTTGATCCTGGTTGGATTCCAGAGAAAAATAGATCTGTAAATGCCTTCCAGCACAAACACCTGTATCTTCTTTATGCTTTCCCTCCACATTATTAAGGCACTTCCAGGTGGTAAAAAACAAACATGTTTGTATCAACACTCATGAGGGGAATTCATTGTAGGTTTATAGGGGAAGAAGGAAAGCCCAGAAACTGCTTCAGCAACCAGATATATAGGCCTCAAGGAGTCTGTATGTGTCCTAGGAATTTTTAGTTGCCCCTAGAGAAAAGGATTCGTTGCTCCCTTTTCTGGTCACTCCGCTGTTCCATTTATTTCTTTGTTTTTATTAGTGTTCACTTGTTTTTTTATTTTTACCTCTTAGCATCTGATAACTCATGATGCTACTCTCTCAAAGCTCTTTCTTATTTATTTACTTCTGTGAGTCTCTTAAATCCTTTTATTCTGTTTTTTCTTCTAATTGTGTTTAATAATCAATACCAATTTTAGTATGGCCATATAAGTTTAGAATACTCAAGTTACGACACCATCTACTCTGCTGGTCATTTTCTGGCAACTTCACTTCACAGGAGACAATGGGTATAGATAAAAGCCAGGGCTGTAGTCAGTTCTCCAGAACACCACTATGCAGTTCATTGTTAAGTATTCTCAGATGACATATTCCGATCTTAATGTGTGATAAAGGAGTATCTAATATGTCACAGAAAAGATAGGAGGGAAATGGAACATTCAAAGAGGTGAAGTTCTGAAGGAACAATATCCCCTTCTGCTTTGCTCTTATGCAGAGGCCCTGGATAGCATCTGAATGTATAATAAAGTCAATGAATAGTTAATGTGATGATATTGTGTCTATTAAAATATATTTTAAATCTCTCACTTTCTTTTTTATGTGTTTCCTCATTGTGAACAATTTCATTGAGAGACTAAAAGTATTATCTTTTAGGTTAAAATAAAATTTTTAATGATTGGCCAGTACTCCTCAAGGAAATAATACTCTTATTTTAGCATTTGGTTCATTTATTGTAAATTGTGACTTTGAAAGAATCAGGGCACTACAGCATTAATGCTTCCATGCTATCATTATTAGTAAATTCTGTATAATCTGGAGAGCTGGCTTTGGCAGTTACTCTGTAAGACTGGCTATCCAAAGTCCTTTTATACATCTGGGTAGAGCTCTAAGAAGAAATTACTGATTGAAAAGGAGTGTGTGGCATATTTCCTGGAATATTTTTAATAGGATTGAGAAGAATTAAAGCTTAGTTTATTTAATATCAGGAGAATATATTATATGCATCCAGGGTACATATGTAATAATGTTTCCTTTTCACTTGGAAACTTTTTATACTACCTGTCTATTGAGCTGATTTAGACATAAAATATATTATTGCATGTTAAAATTTAAAAGGTGAATAAGTCATCTAAATAAGGTGAAAATAGTCTAAAAACAGAGAGACAGATGTAAGTCAATAAATGCACTGATGAGTTACACCTGTTATGATAAAGATCTACACATGTCACAGGTTGTAGTGGAGTTATAAAGAATAGAGTGAAAAGGGACTCAAAGTCATTTAGGAGGGATTTCAGACAGGAGATAATTTTTGAAGTGAAACATGACATATATATGGCCAACAGTGAGAATTAATTAATTGATATTTTTTATCATTTTTATGTAAGTATAGTGGTATACAGTATTATATTAGTTTCAGGTGTACAATATAGTGATTCCACACTTTATATACCTTACAATATGATTGCCACACTAAGTCTAGTAATCATTTGTTACTGTGTAAACTTTCACCATATTAGCTATATGCCCTGTTACTTTCTCACCCTTTAGCAACTATCAGTTTGATGTCTGTTTCTATAAGTTGGTTTTGGTTTTATTTTATTTGTTTATTTTGTTCTTTAGATTCCACATGTAAGTGAAGTTATGTGATTTTTTTAAACTAATTTCACTTAGCATAATAACCTCTGGGTTCATCCATGTTGTTGCGAATATCAAAACTTCTTTTTTATTGCCGAATAAAACTCCATCATATATATGTACTACATCTTTTTAATTTATTTATCAATTAATGGGCACCTAGGTTACTCCCATATCACAGCTATTATAAATAATGCTGCAATGAACATAGGGGTGTTTGAGAATTTATTAAATACTATGTACCAAACTAAGTGTTTAAATAACTGCTTTCATTATGTCATATCTCAAGTCCTAGGTGTTGGTATTATTATATTTTTACACAAATAGATTATTATTCAGTTAATGTGACCATGTTAAATAGTTTAGTGCAGATGCCTAAATATTTACATGGCTAGTAAGTGATGTAGGCAGGATTTAAAATAGGCTTTTCCTCTTTTCAGATTCTGTGCTTTTAATTATCATACTATACACCAACTGGTATGAGTGTGTGGTGCCTGCATGTGTGTGTTTATGTAGTGTGTGATTTGTGTGCATATGTGAAACATTCATATCAAATGAGGTATATGAGTGCAATTAGTGAGGCTTGTGAAAACAAAACTAATTATCTAGATTAGTATTACTATAAATTAGGGGTAAGTGAGTGATGGGGAGAAGAAGAGGTTATATCATGAAAGGCTTATAACACATTTTACTTTCTATTGGCATTGAAATACCACTGAAGATGTTTAAGCAAGGATAGCCCTATGACAATATTTGTTTTAGAAAGATCATTTTGGGACAGATTAGAATAAAAAGGAAGGAAACAATATCAGTACAAGTACATAGGTGAATCATGAACTAAGATTGAGGTGATAGGAATAGGTATATGAAAAGATATATAAGAAAAACATTAAAGAAATATTAAAGGTAGCAATTATAGGACATAATAAAATTTGAAAATATATGGATAGGATAGACAGGAAGAAAGCTGACTTTCTCTGGCTTAGTTGATCTGGTGCATGATAGGATTGGTTATAGTATAAAGAGGATAGCAATATAGGAGAAGAAATAAACCAGTAATGGTGCAGTGGAGGATGATGAAATTAGTAATGAAAATGTTCAGTTTGAGAAAGATGAGAAACATTTATGGAGCTAAAATAGAGTTCTGGGTGGGTGAGGAGGTGAACTGAATGAAGGTGATTGGGAATTTTCAATATATGGCTATTCCAATTAGACCAGGTAGAGAGGCCTCCAGAGACCTGTGAAGTTATATAAGAATGGCTTTTGGTATGTCTACACAAGAGGATGTATTAGAAGTTAGTTAACATGTATAAAAGTTAGCTTACTTTCACAGGGTAGCTAAATACTTAGAAATAAACAGGCTGTGCCTCACTTTGTGCTAGGGAGACATTCCGACAAGAAGATTGTACAGACAGCCCTAATTCTTCATCCCTTTTTTACATACACTTCCCCTTATCATGTGACTTTATTTTTTTATTAAAAAAATTTTGTTTTTCTATTACAGTTGTTCTACTTTTTCCCCCATTGCTCCCCTCCATACCCAGCCCACCCCTTCTCCCACTGTCAATCCCTGCCTCCTTGTCCCTGTCCATGGGTTATTTATACTAGTTCCTGTCATGTGACTTTAAAGTTACTTTTATTTAAAAGGTTGAGTTTATTGCTCTGCCCTTTGATTCTAGATTTAGCCATGTAGTTCAGCCATTGGGAAGTTAGCAGGTGTGATGAACAAGAAGGCTTGAAAATTCAGTTGTACAGTGACAGTTACACTTCCACTCCTCTTCCTTTGCCATGAGGACAATCAGTTTAGCCTATTGGAGGGAGGTGAGACATCCATGAAGCACAGCTGAGTTGCTCCAGCCAATACCCAGATAATTCAGATGTATAAGCCCCAAACTTGCAGCCAGATGTCAGGTGAGCTCATCTGAGAGACTACAGGAATTATATAGTTGAGCCAAGGATAACCCATCAAACTTGAAAACCCATGAACTAAATAAATGTGTACTGCTGTAAGCCTCTGAAGCTTTCTGCTTCTTTCACAATATTATTGTGGCAGCAAATAGCTGGTATGAATAGGAAAAAGCTGAAACTGCTTTGTCATTAGATTTGTGGGGTCCTCAGTTATCTTGACAAACATTAATTCTTAGCTTCTAAATATACTTAGTTTTCTTACGATCAAGGAAAGGGTACTTTGGGGGCAGGGTTTGCATTTGATCGTATAATCAGCTTGGTAACCTAATACAGTTTAATTTTTTCATTCAAATGTATATCAATTACAGATTCCCCCCAGAACTGTATTTAACTTACTAAATGCTACCCTTTCAACATCTTATTTTTTGGTTTTCTTTGTAAATCATAAGCAAAGCCCTTTATTCAATATATTTGCATTCTTTCACAGATACAGATTATGTGAACTGTAAACTAAAAGATAATAAAGAATTATTGTTCTTTTCAAAAAAAAAAACATTAATTCTTTACTTTCCTCAACTAGACATAACCATAGCCAAGAATTATTATTGAGAGAAGAGGCATCACCAAATTTTAATGTTTTGGGATACATCAAATGGTAAACAGAGTCATTGTAGACTAGAAGATAGTTTTGTTTAAATGAACTTTTTTTTTTTGGTCAAAAGAGCCACATTCAGATGCAAGGGTGATTATAGTATGGGTGTTTTTTCAAGAAACATTCTCAAATAATTTGCAATAATTACAGGGATTGATACCAGGTATATTCTCAACTATGTTGATCTTGTTTTCTCTCAGCATAGATAATACTTTTTGGAAACCAAAGCATCTCTGTTGTACCCACAGCTAGGTATATCCCCAAGTTCATATGCAATTTACAGCCTAAATATGAGTATGGAAATAGTGGGAAGTACAGGACAGATAAAACAGATGACAACATAGTAGGTAGTGTCAAGTGGGGAGTGTTCTGCTTAGATGTAGGTTGGTAAGCACTTTTTTTTTTCCATATTGACTGACTATTTATTTATTGATTGATTGATTTCCCTCATTGAGGGTCAGGCATATTCAGCAGTCTTTGCTGTAGAAACCACACATTTTAATGTATTTTTTCTCAAAAATAAGTACACACATTAAAAACAGCGGATATTATAAGTCAAGGTGACATCTCATACATTTAGGTCTGTGATAGTCACATATCTTGCTGCTTATTTTCCTGTATTGCATATTTTTTCCTCTTTTAACAAAAAGTCAGAAATGGGGCAAAGTCAAAGCTAGATGCCTCCTCCTTTCTGTTTTACAGTTTCCCTTCTCCTTTTTCATTCTTCATTCTTCCCCTTTGCTCATTCTCCAAGTCTCTGTTCCCTACAACCAAAGTATAAGCCTAGAGTACCATACATATCACAATTCAAATGTCTAAGTGCTCATTGAAAATCTCACTGGGAATTTTATGGATATTATTATATTCTTATTGTACTTCACCTTTCCCTCCACTCTGAACTTCCAGGTTCCACAGTCATACTTTTATTAACTTGCTATATGTTCAGCCAGTTCAGTTTTTCTCCTTTCACATTTTCCTAGGTTCCTCATATAAGTCTTCTCGATGTCAAGTACATTTAATGTGAAAGGGTAGTGTTGTTGAAGTGAGAAGACTAGACTCCTAAAGAGAGTACAGTAGTCCCTCTCTATATCATGGTTCACTTATCATGGCCTCACTGTATCACGGGATTTTTAAAAATATTATATTTAATTATTTCTTGTGGATTTTTTGCTATATCGCGGGATTTTGCGCTACTGTATATGTATGTTGTTAAAGTTACATAGGTTTAAGAGTGTAGAATATGTTTAAGAACATAAGTAGTGTTTATAAAAGTGTGGAAAAGGTTAATAAAGGAGTGGGAAAGGTTAATAAGAGACTGGGAATGGTTTATAAGTGTGTGGGAAGGATTTATAAAGCTTTAAAATATATATAAATACTAAAATAAATGTAAGGTCCCTACTTCACAGATTTTCACCTATTGCGGGGGTGTCTAGAATGTAATACCCATGATATGTGAGGGAATACTCTATCACTAATTCATTAGCAAGCCATTTTATAAATTTAATTATTATGCTGTCTATTTTTCTGAAAATAAGAATAACAATAACTATAATTTGTATGACAATTAAAGGATTTCAAAGTGTTTAGCCAGTATGTCACTTGATATCTTTAAACATTGAAATGGGCAGAATAGCTATTACACTCCCCTGTCCATCCTACTTATTCCTATAAGTGAGGAAAGCAAGGATGAAGTAGTTTAAATGATTATTAATTAATAAAATGAGGTCCACATTTTTTATATTACCTCTGTGCCAGACCCATCCTTTCCATAATAACCTAATGCCTGTTCAATTTAAATATGAAAAATTGAAAAATATTATAGACACTTCTTCAGAACCTAGGTTATATTATCAAGGATGGATAAAATAGAACTTAAGATCTTCCAGCTTCTTCCCACTGGTCAAGATGAAAATAGGTTGGATGTGCAAATATATGTAGGAAGCAACATCTATCGAGGTTGGGAGAAGTCTTTTGAATCTCAAACACTTGCTATTAATATGAGTGTATGCACATATTGGAGAAGGTGCTATAGTTATATATGGATGATCATATCATCCAAACTGGAATAATTTTGAGAGTCAGAGGGGATGCTAAATGGGATTGATACTGAGAAATAACAGGCATAAATTGGGACAGTCCTGGGCAAACTGGAACATAGGGTTATTTTAGGGTTTGGAATTAGGGCATCAGGAAAGCCCTAATGACTTATAGGGATTGGTAAACCTTAAGCTAATAATTAACATTTAACTTTCCCTTTCTTCTTAAACTTCCCATGCATCTTCTGGGAGAGAGATTCTGTAAGTAGCTATTGGTTGTTCAAGTTTATAACATGCTCTTTCTCTTAAGTAGGTTATGAAATAACCTATGTCCAGCAGAATGACTCTTTCATTTTTATAGTATAAAACCATGCCATAAAAATTTGATAATTATACAGTCAATATAAGGTTTACTTTAATTGATTACACAATTTCCTTGTACCTTTGCAAATTTATTGTATTTTCTCGATAACCAAAAACATTAAAGTCTTCTATTCCAAAAAAAGTGAACCTTAGTTTCTTTTTCATAATCCTTATTTTAACATTGTGAGACTCTGGGTTTTTGAAGATGAGAAACTTATTGTTACAGACTGAATTGTGTTCCTTCCAATTCAAAAGTTAAAAACCCTAATCTTCAGGACCTCAGTTTGTAACATATTTGTGGATAAAGTCTTAAAGAGGAGATTAAGTTAAAATGAAGTCTTCAGGGTAGACTAATCCAATATGAGTAGCATCTTTATAAAAAGAGGAAATTTGGACACAAGGAGGGACACCAGAAAAGGGTGTGTGTACCGAGGAAAGAGCATGTAGAGACATAGTGATAGGGCAGCAATCTGCAAGCCATGGAGAGAAGCTTCAGAATGAAACTGACCTTACCAACATCTTGATCTTGGGCTTCTAGCCTCCAAAACTGTGAGAAAATAATACTTGTTGTTAAGTCATCCACTCTGTGGTATTTTATTATAGCAGTCCTAGCAAATTAATACACTAGTTATTATATATTACCTTTTTACCAATTTGTGTTGTAATTTTTCTTTTCATTTCTGTAGATTCACAAACTCCTTTCTAGTTGTTACTGAAACAATTCTTTTTTTTATTTAGAACAAAAGTATTTAATGGTAGATGTTATCATACATGCATACGTACAATAAACAGACTGCTTATGTGCATACATGAAATGAAAGGGAAATTTTATAAGAAAAAAATTCAGAACTGAAAAACATACATTTCCAAACTGAAAAAAAATGCAAGGAATGCTTAAAAATGAGTACTAATAAAAACCAACCCATGTTTATCATTGCGATGCTATTAAAGCATTCCCAGAAACAGGAAAGCTTTCAACAAATAATTCCTAAATGCTTACTATGGACTAGGTATTTCTCAAGCACTATGGTGAATCCCAAGATGTAATATGACTTAAACCATTAAAAACAGCAATGTCTAAGATTAGGTATGTATAAATATTACAATTGTTTCTTTTTTACACTATTACTTAGCAAATGTCCCTGGCTGGTTTAGCTCAGTGAATTGAGCGTCGGCCTGCGAGCTAAGTGTCGCTGGTTCGATCTTCCAGTCAGGGTACATCAGAGAAGGAAAACTCTGACTCCAAAAAACCTCCGCTGCCTTGCGGCATACCTCTTCAGGGGAAAGGCTAAGGGAGTAAACCCCGACAGAAAATCCGGAGCCGGAGTCCCTAAGGCGGTTTGACGTTGTAGTCAACACCGGCAACTCCTGCGGCGCACCTGAAGCCAAGCTGTATTGACTCCGTCTTTCCCTTGGACCCTTCAGCTGCGAAGAGAGGGGGGGTCTGCTGCATGGGCAACAGCAGACCCTCCATATTACCCTGCCCAGGCTCTGTAGCTTCAGCGTCATCACAAGATGTCGATTCAACACGGGAGGAGACAGATACCATGTCACTCCCGAGTCGGACTGCACAGCCATTCTCGGCGGTGCAGATAGACTCTTAAGAAGCTACACCATCGTCTCTCGAGACGGACGGCTGCCGACGACGACGACGACGACGACTTAGCAAATAATAGTAATTTTTATGGTACTTAATTTTAAGAGGGAAAAAACAAAACCCATGTATTTAAATCAACATTTATTTTAAAGCTAGATTTAAAAAAGATGTTTTGAAATACATTTTCTTTAAATATAGAAATTACTAAATTTATTTTGGTGCTTAGATATAAGAATTAGTCTCTAGCTTGTAGTTTTACTTTTTAAAAAGTCAAAGTTGCAGCCTCAAAGCCCTTATGTTCCAGGTATTTTCATGTGGTAGGTGCTTGCTAATGTTGATTGAAAATATGCACATTCAGCAATTCATTGGCATAGATACACTACAAAACTTTAATGAGGCATTTGGCATCTTCATGAAAATTGTTATTGTAAGAACATGTTTATCCCATTCAGCTCAAGGTGACAAAACAAGCCTTAAGTCTGTCTATTTTTGTAGTTTCATGGGTATAACGATTGTTTATTGTAATCTTCTGTTGTGTTCTGCAACAGGCAAAGCATGAGCCAATTCTTTGGTAGTCTGGTAGCACTTTAGTAGCCACTGGATAAAGTGACTTTCTTATTAACAAATGTCAGAAATTGAGCTAAAGAGGAAGCTGGACATTGGAATTTTTCCCCCATAGGAACACATCTTTTAGCTCTTCTGGGTTTGGCACATTTTTAATATTTTAATATTTTAATGATGGCTTTTTATGTGCCTGTGCTACTTAATATTCCAAATTAAGTGTATTCTTCTGATATGCACATGCAATTCCCATCATGCACCATCAAGAGGGGTTTGGTAAAAAAGCCTTATTCTGCATGGAATAGCACATGCCTTAAGCACCGAAGGTCAACAATCGTGCATTAACTTAAGAGTACTTAATGAGAGCTTCAATGCTTCAATAAAAGTATTTTACCTTTTAGTCAAAGCACCAGAGTTGGATGCTCTCAATCAAAAATTATTTCATAGTTATTCTAATACAATTATCCATTTCCAAAGGACCAAACAACCCATGGGCTACCTGAGAATTTGAAGAAAATCACAGATTTATTTAAACTTCTGATGGCTTTTAATAAATTTGAAAACTTTGGTAAATTGGAAAAAAACTTTAATAGCTACTACAACTTTGTTAACTGCTATAGTCTTTACATTTAGACCCCAATACCCTGAATTTACACTAGTTTCTACTAAGTGCTGGTGGTCTGCCACTAGGAGGAGAAAAAAAAATCTAGAATAAAATTCTTCAGCTATACAATACTTCATTAAATGAAAATATAACTAGGACTAAGAATTACTTATTAACCCTGGCTGGTGTGGCTCAGTGGATTGAGGGTTGGCCTGTGAACCAAGTGTTGCTGGTTCGATTCCCAGTCAGGGCATATAACTAGGTTGCACATCAGGTCCCAGGTGGGAGCCCAAGTGAGAGGCAACCACAAAGTGATGTTTCTCTCCCTCTTTCTCCTTTCCCCTCTCTCTAAAAATAAATAAATAAACAAACAAATAAATTAAAAAAAAAAGAATTACTTATTTATGGAAGAAAAATTCAACCATATAATTAAATTTCTAGAGGTGAACAAAAGAAATACCAGAAATATTTCTCTTCTAATGTTCTACACATTTAATAGTGTTCGTATAATGCTGAGAGAACTTCTTCTATGTATTATTATAAAAACAGAAAGTATCAGGATCTTTTATCCAAAGAAACCACATACTTTTTAAAAAAGTAATTAAGAAAGAGATATAAAGTCTACCCCTCCCTTAAGAAATGTTGAATTGATAGTCTATAGACTAGAATTAATCTTGGAGAAAACTGATAAAGATGACAACCTAGTAATAGATGTGAGATACTCTAAATTCAATATTTGAAAACCTATCACTTCCAAAACACTGCCATTGTTGTTTCAGGGTTCCAAGTTAAGGGAAGATGCTGCTTGTCAGTACTAGACAGGTCAGTGAAAAGGACCCAGGGTGTTAAAAAGCACATAGCCTTAATTATATTATGAGGAAACTGGAGGGGCTCATAGGTTTATAATGTGTTATTACCTATTAATACCTTACTGTGAAGTTTATCAGATCATTTGTAAATAATTACTGCATTTTGTTAGTGGCAATGTTGTTGTTCAGAAGTCAAAAGAAACAGCTACTGCCTTGGAAGTGTTCCAATTATCTATTCCTACATAGTGAACTAAAAACTTAGAAGCATAAAGGTACAACCATTTTATTATGCTCATGAAATGATTCAGTGGCAGGAGATGATTCAAAGGGCTGAAAGCTAAGACAGTTTGGGGTGGAGGATTCCTTTTCTAGCTTCTTCACTCACATTTCTGACACCTTGAATGGGATGAAACAATGGGCTCAGCCAGAATATTGATTGGGAGAATCTACATGACTCCATTCCAGCATGGCAGCCTTATAATAGATTTATAACACAGTTGATCGGTGCTCCAAGAGCAAGTGTTCCAGTCAAGATGAAAATTCCATAGATTTTTTAATGACATAGCTTTGGAAGTCACATTGCATTTTATATATTGGTCAAAGCAAGCACAACATTGCCTGATTCAAGAGGAGAGGCTCTGGATCCCATCTATCAATAGGAAAAGGGTCAAGGTTTATAGCCATGTTTTTAAACTGCATGGGAGTGGTATAGGGTAGAGAAATAAGGCATTGAGATAGTTCAGACTTCAGATGAGAATAACATTAATCATAAGCATTCTCTTTTGCTATCTCTAGTTGATAACACCATTATTTTTATTTAGAAAAATTAAAAGAAAATGAGAAAAATATCCAAAAAATGAATCTCTTTAACATTTTATTGTAGTTTTTGTTAAAAAAAAAAAAAAGTTTGTTTTTCCCAGAGCTTGTGTAGAAAGCTTGGATCTGGTATCTTTATGAAAAATAGAGAGGTAATGGCACAAAAAATGAACATTTATAAGGAAATAAAAGAATGAGGATTTAGTCCATAGTGATTAAAAAAAAAACCTATAACTCAGTATGTCTTGCCTAAAAGTTTTACATTGATTTACGTGTAAATGGAAGTTAGAAAGATACACTTTTTGCTGGTGGGGATTGAAACTTTCTTTTAGTATTATCTTTCCATTGCTTTCTACTATAAACATGCAAGATTATAGGTCTCATAGTAAGATAAAGTAAATTGGTATAGCTATTTAAAGAGAATGAACGATAAGTTGGACAAAGAAATTGATTTAATTAGTCAGAATGAATTTTCAACCTAGCCAAGATTCCTTTTATTACTTGCTTGAGTGAGTTTGGTTGCTCCATTGCCAGTATCAGATTTACTGAAGTAGGAGATTTGTACCTATAGCACGGGCCATTTAAAAGGCTAGGAAAAGGCTTGAGTAAAATTTGGCATGTTAAATATGTATGGTTTCTGTTAGCTAAGCCCTTGCCCTTGAAACTGAAATGGATCACACGTTAAACCAGGGAGCTATGGGTAGTCAACTTTTGTCATGAATACGAAGAAGCTTGGACAGGTGGGGATGGGATTGGGGATAGAAAAAATGGAGGGAAAGAGGCCGTAGTTGCCAGAAATTCAGCAAATGTGAAGAAAACCAGGTTCCTCAGAGAGGAAGAAAGGAGACTTTACCTTTCTCAATGGCTTTCCTGTCCCCAGTTTTAGTTATTTATTAAAATGTAGAAAGGAAATTATCTGGTAATCCTCATTTCAATGAAGCACTTGTACACTAAAATTAATTTATCCCTATAATTTTTTAAAAAGTCCTTGACTTTGTGTAGTACTAAAACTTACCTCTTATGGAAAAAACAAGATGCTAAATATTGTGGGTGGAGATATGTTTTACAAGAATGAGTTCAGACAATGACTTTTTCCTCATTGAAACCACAAACTGAGGAAGGAAATAAAAAAATGCACAAATAACTGCACTTCAGTGAATAATATATAAAACAGATTAAAAAGGAAAACTCATTTATTCAAAACTATATTAAAATACTGCTATTGTTGATCTTATCTTTAATGGAAAATATACATAAGTAAATTAAATAGAATATTAGAAGGTGATAAGTAACATGTGTAAAAATAAAACAAGTAGAGATGATTGAGAGTATAGGGTGGGGAGAGTTGAAATTTTAAGTAAAGTGGTCAGAGCAGGCCTCATGGAAAAGTTGGTATTTATTTAAAGACGTAATAGAGGTGAGGAATTTAGTCATGAGAATATCTTGAAGAACATTCCAGACATATAGACCAGTCACTGAAAATACCCCATGGTTTAATTAGCCTGGTATGTGTGAGGAATAGTAACAAGACTAGTGCAGTTTGAGTAGAATGAAAAAGAAAGAAGGGAGTAAATGATGTGGTTAGAGAGGTAATGGAAATGACAGTTCACATTGGTCTTTACAAACTATTAACTACTGTATCATCAATGATAACAAAAGCTTGGTGAAGGGTATGTTACAAAAATCCACACAAGGAAATAAATAATGCTAAATAAGACCAAGTGATAGCAATAGAATTATTGAAAAATACTTCAATTCTGGATGAAGTCTAAAGGTAGGGTCAAAGGCTTTCATGAGGATGAGACAGGGTTTGTGAGAGGAGAGATGTGTCAATGACAATTTCATTTTTTGGGCTGAGCAATTGCAAAGATGGTGTTCTTAACCCCTGAGATAGGGAAGAGTGATTTTGGGTGGAATATCAGAAGTTCAGTTTTGGACATTTATGTTTGAAAACTTTATTTAAAAATTCTGATGGAGATATCAGATTGGCAGTTGGATACATAGATCTGAAATACTCAAGAGAAGACTAAGTAGGATGAGTCAGTATTTGAGTTTTTGGCAAATAAGTGATATTTAAAGCAATGAAGTTGGATGACTCACCAAAAAAATGACTGAAGGTAAAAAAGAGTAGGTGATCAGAGATTGAACCTTGGAACATCCAAAATTAGGAAGTTGATTCAAGGAGAGAGTGCTGTATATGCAAAGTACAGAGAAATTGTTTTATGTAAAATAGAGATTATTTTTAGTATGGAAAACTTCAAGGATGAAATAACATTTGAATTGAGTCCTAAAATTAGGAGGGATGTGAATGTGTAAAATAGGGCAAGGGGATTGTTATATTATAGTAAAAGTGAGTATAGTGAACATAGAAATGTGATACAATAAGTATTTTACTTTGTTAATAGTAGATATCAAGGCTTATTGGGAAGTTACACAGATAATAGAGACACTATACTGCAGCTAGTAGAAAGCTCTGGAAGACCTTTGCACACAGAGTAGCACGGTGAGATGGTGCTTTAAGAATACTAAGCTAGCAGCAAAGCAATCAGTGTGATACACCACATTAACAAAACAAAGGATAAAAGTCATATTATTATCTCAATAGGTGCAAAAAATACTTGACAAAATTCAACATTCATTTATGATAAAGTATTTTCACAAAATGGGTATAGAGGACACATATTTCAAAATAATACAGGCCATATATGACAGACCCACAGCTAACATCATTTTCAACAGTGAAAAGACAGGGAAGCCCACTCTTACCATTTGTATTCAACATAGAATTGGAAGTTTTAACCACAGCAATCAGAAAAGAAAAAGACATAAGACACATCCAGATTGGAAAGAAAAAGTAAAACTGTCACTATTTTCTGATACTTTATATAGAAAACCCTATGAAGTCCACCAAAAAACGATTAGATCTAATAAAGGAACTCAGGAAAGTTGTGAGACACAAAATTATTGTACTGAAATTTGTTGTTCTTTTATACATTAATAACTATCAAAAAGAAAACAAATTAAAACAATATCATTACAAATGCATCAACAAAAATAAATTTAAAATAATAAATTTAACCATGGAGGTAAAAGACCTGTATTGTGTAAATTGTAAGACACTGGTGGAAAAAAAAAATCAAAGACAACACAAATAAATGAAAGGACCTATCATGTTCATGAATTAATATCATTACAATGTCCATACTACTGAAAGCTATCTATATACTCAACAGCCCCTATCACAACACCAATGGCCCTTTTCACAGAACTAGATCAGATTTTAAAATTTGTATGGAACCCCAGAAGACCCAAATAGCTACCCCCCCACCAACATTTTATGTTTTTGATGTCACAATTTATATTCTTTTATTTGTTTATCCCTTAACTGATTATTTTATAGTGATTTTTACTACTTTTGTACTTTAACCTTCATATTAGCTTTATAAATGGTTGATTCATTACTTTTACTATATGTTTGTCTTTAACTGTGAGATTTTAAAAAATATATTTTCTTATTTTTACTTTTGGCATTTCCTTTATTCTTAAAGACATCTTTTTAAGGAGCCTTGTACTGCCAGTTCAGTGGTGGTGAACTCCTTTAGCTTTTGCTTGTCTGGGAAAGTTTATTTCTCTTTCAGTTTTGAATTATAATCTTGTTATATAGGGTGTTCTTAGTTGTAGGTTTTTCCTATTTATCGCTTTGACTATATAGTACCATTACCTTCTGGCCTATAAAGTTTCTGCTGAAAAATTATCTGATTATCTCATGGTGGTTACTTATACATAACTAGTTGTTTTCTCTCAGTGCTTCTTAGATCCTGTCTTTATTTTTAACTTTTGACATTTTAATTTGATGTGTCTTCCTGTGAGTCTCATTGGGTTCATCTTGTTTGAGACTCCCCGTGCTTCCTGAACTTGGTGCCTACTTTGGAGGGACAGGTGTTGACTGAGGTTGCCTACTGAGTGTGGTAGGAAGGGGGTCACTTTTGGGGTGCCAATGCCAGTCAAGACCACCTTCTGGGTATGGTAGGGTAGGAGACACTTTAGAGGGGTGTCAGTCAGTTTGGGTTGGTTGGGTGGAACTCATCCTCAGGGGAATTCCAGGGTGGGGCAAATGGAGTTAGATTAATGGGGAGGTCAGAAGTGACACCCACCAGAGACTGATGATTTAAATGGAAGGAGAGTAAAAAAAAGTGATGACTACCAGTACTCCATCCCTGAAGAAAGTTCCAACAGATCTTTACCTCTTAGGCTTGAGCTCTAAAATTAATCAGTGTATAACCTTCACGTATGACCCAGGTGCTTTTCAAATTGCTTCCTCTGTGCTGGAGCTTGTAGCGAGTTGATTTGTATGGTGGCCCTTTAAAAGTCTCAGTTTCCTACAGCCTTTTGTTCTACTAGATGTATAAGCCCTGATGGTTTTCAAAGCCAGAGGTTCTGGGGGCTCCTCTTCCTGGTGTAGATCAGTAGGTTAGGGAGATCAATATGGGGTTCAGACCCCTTGCTTTTCATGTGGGATGTCCACAGTTGTGATATCCTACCTGTTTGTGGGGTTGCTGCCCTGTGGGGGTATGGGTCCTGACTAGACTTTGTCTTTGTCCCTCCTACACATGTTGATGTGGTTATATCTTTAGTTGTAGAAAATCTGTTCTGTTAGTCTTCTGGTTGTTCTCAGAGATAGTTGTTTTATATGTAGTTGTAATTTTTATATGTCCATGAGAGGAAGTAAGCTGAGAATCTTTCTTCTCTGCTATCTTGACCCCTCTCCAAGTTGATAATTTTTAATGCATACTCTAGGATGGAAATTTAATTATATTAAGACATACCAAAAGTTGGGGATGACTAGTGTTTCATTCTGTAATTGCACAAAGCTAGAATTTAAAGTACAGGCTCTATTCTACAGTTGAAGCTACTACTTTAACTCATGGTTGAGTGTGCTAAACTGTGTAGTGCTGAAATAAAAGTCTTGCTCATATTTGAACTGTATATGATACTTGCTGTTACAGAGAGGTTTGTCTTTCTTTAAGTCATTTTGGACTCCATCTCTCTCATCCCATGTCATAGTGTGTTGGTACATAGGGTTTTTTAGGTCATTCCTACTTTATATTTTGTTCATTTCCCCTCTATACTAGAATATAAATATCAGTAATGCAGGCAGTTTTTCTATTTTGTTCCCTACTGTGTACCCATTACCTAATAAACAAATACCTGTAACATAGGAAGTACTCAACAAATAATTGCTCATTAAAGGACTGATTAAATGAATGAATGTAGGTGATAGTGCATTTGAGTTGGGTGCAGCCTGAAAAATTTCTCATACTATGAGGCTAGCTTTAGCCTTAGACTACTTACATTTTGGCATGATTGCATAATTTTCCTTGAGGTAACAATCATGTTTTCATTAAAATTTTTATTCCACTTCTTTGAAATCTTGGAAATTAAGATTAATATATTTAAGTGATATGTTCAAAAAAAATCAAGAAGAGACTTGGACAGGTATTGTAAAGAATATTTAATATTTAAATGACAGAGTAGATAAATGCTGTACTTGCCTTCTGCCATGACCATATGAAAATTATAACTGAACTACGGAATAACCATCCCTGGGAACCACCTGAAGTCTAGCTGAACTGAAGTCTTATAAGGATTTACAGAAGAAGCCAAGCTGAAATTGGTAGAAGGGGCAGAGAGTGGGGGTAATAATTGGGAGGATTATCTCAAGTGAAGAGGTTTCCTCCCTGAAGAGTGAGGGGTCACAGTCTCACACCAGACTCCCCAGCCCAGGGGTTCCAGTGTCAGGAAGAAAAGTCATCATAACTTCTGGCTGTGGAAACCTGAGTGAGACATAGGCCTGCTGGAATTCCATGTGTTCTTTTTAAAGGACTTGCACATGGATTTACTCGCTGACAGACTTACTCATGCTGGAATAGCAGCTTGAAAGGTACCTGGGACATAACATACAGAAAAGAACTGAATTATCTGGCTTCGGGACAAAGGCTGGAGAGATGCTTTCTCCCAGATATAAGTGCTAGAAGGGGCCAATTAAAAAAATGTGCTGGGCTTTCTCCCTGCAGGCATAGATGGATGCCATATCTGAGTCTCAAAACAGTCTGGAAAACAGAGTTTACCCTCATCTGATGATTCCTTGAGACCCCACCCCACCTAATTGTGGGCCCATCCAACTGCTTCTAGTGGCATGGGATTGCTCAAGTTTAGTAGTGAATTCTCACTTCATGATCAGTGCTACTTTTTCAATGGCAAGAGTATAACACTTGGCTCATGCTTCAGACTTCCCTAGAATCTCTCAAGGGCTCACTCACCCAAAACAAGTAACATCTGGCCTTGGTGTGCCCCCATACCTCTTGCTAAGCAGCTCCAAGTCTGACACTGGAAGCCATTGGCCTCAGTTCACAGTTAGCCCCTCTCAAGCACCTCTAAGTCTAGCAAAAGTGGCTAACAATATACACGTAACTTTATTGCTCATAACAGGTGTTACTTTACAAGGCACAGGCAGTGTATTCACATCCCAAGAGACTTCTGAACAAACACACTTGGAGGCCAGGTTCAGATCATACCAGAGCACCACCCAACCACCTCCACAAATAACATACTCAAGGGAAAGACTCTGCAGGCACCAAAGCCCTACTAAAATGCATTCTGTTCTGTGGGATCAGCCCTTACACAACAGCTCCTCAACTGTAGTCACAGCTAGTCTTCGCAATCAATCAGCCTGAGGGTAAGTCCCTTGCATTGTTGTGCAACTGGCAATCAAGGCTCAGCTACATCAGGCATATACAAACCATACCTGGAGTATCTGGCTCAGGTGACTACTGAGCTCCACAGAACACCTACTACAAAAGGCTACTCTTCCAAGACTGGGAGATATAGCAGCTCTGCCTAATACACAGAAACAAGCACAGAAAGGCAGCCAAAATGAGGAGACAAAGAAAAATGCCCCAGATGACAGAGCAGAACAAAACTCCAGAAAAAGAACTAAACAAAATGGAGACAAGCAATCTACCAGATGCAAATTTCAAAACACTGGTTATAAAGATGCTCAATTAACTCAGTGAGAACTTCAACAGAGATAGGAATCATAAAAATAGATATAGAAAACGTAAAAAAGAACAGTCAAATGAAGAATACATTACAGGGAATTAAGAGTAGACTGGATGAAGAAGAGGATCAGATCAGCAACTTAGAAGATAAGGCAGCAGAAAACAATGAATCAGAACAGCAAAAAGAAAAAAGAATCCAAAAACGAGGATAGTTTAAATAGGCTTATGGGACAATGTCAAGTGTACCAACATTCACATCATGTGGGCACCAGAAGGAGGAGAGATAGAGCAAGGAATTGTAAACCTATTCAAAGAAAAAACAACAAAGAACTTCCTTAACCTGGTGAAAGAAATAGACATAGGAGCCCAAACAAGAGAATTCCAAACAAGAACCCAAATAAGCCCACACCAAGACACCTTGTAGTTAAAATGCCAAAGGCTAACATCATAAAGAGAATACTAAAAGCAGCAAGAGAAAAACAGTTACCTACAAGGAAGTTCTCATAAGACTCTTACCTTATTTCTCATCATAAACTTTGAAGACCAGAAGAGATTGGCACGAAATATTCAAAGCAATAAAAGCAAGGACCTACAACCAAGATTAATCTACCCAACAAAGCTATTATTTAGAATTGAAGGACTGATAAAATATTTCCCAGATAAGAAATAGCTAAAGGGGTTCATCACCACCAAACCAGTATTACAAAAAATGTTACAGAAACTTACTGAAGGAGAAAAAGATAAACGTATATGAAAAATCAAGTGATAATAATTACATATACATCGGCACTTACTTTAAATATAAATAGATTACATGCTCCAATCAAAAGACACAGGGGGATAACTGGATAAGAAAACAAGACCTTTGAAGACTTCTGGCCAAGATGGAGGCGTAGAAACAACCAGAAGTTCCAGAAAATCAAACTGCATGGAAGTCCAGCAAACAAAGATATAAAGAAGAAATACTCATCCAGACAGGTAGGAGGGGCGGAAAGGACGTGGTGTGGTGGTGACAGCAGCGGCAGTAGCAGCAGCAGTGGTGGCAGTGGCAGGCCAGCAGAAAGCACAGTCACACGTTTTAAAAACTCAGAAGGAACACCTGGGGAGCGTTCCCAGCTCCTCGCTGGACCTTGCAGCCCACAGTCTCAGCACCAGGGAAAATCAAGCCTCATTGCTTTTGACTGTGCAAACCAGTGGGGGTTGGGGTAGAGGCAGAAACTGCTGGTCTCAGCAGAGTCCACTTGTTTAAAGGGCCCCCATGGTCCTAGAATGTCCGCAGACCCACCCACTCTGGGAATGACGACCAGGGCAAAAGCTAGAGGGGCGCCAGTACCATGCAGAAGTGGGAGAGGTGCTGGGCAGGCGACATTGTTCCCTCTCAGACCCCTCCCCCACATACAGTGCCACAACATGGTGAAACAGGTCACCCTGTACTGACGAAACGCTAAGGCTCCACCCCCTACAATGTAACAGGAGTGACAATCTACCTGGGATGCAGAGGAAAACAAAGACAGGAGCCTGTCAGGCTGAGGAGACAGAGAAGTATGGCCCAAAAGGGGGAACGGATCAAGGTTCCAGTAGGAGAACTAAGCAACAAGAAGATAGCCAACCTAACAAATGAGGAGACAGACAACCTAACAGACACAGAATTTAAAACACTGGTGATAAAGATGCTCACAGGCTTGACAGATATGCTTGAGTACAACAAACTCATAAGAGAAGAAGTAAAGGCTATACTAAATGAAACCAAGGAAAATCCACACAAAGTCAATGGTGAAGGGAAAGAAACCAGGGTTCTAATCAATGAAATGAGGAAAACTTCCCAAATTTTGGGAAGGATGTGGACATACGGGTCCAGGAAGCATGGAAGGTCCCAGGTGATCTGGACCCAGAGGGGACCACACCAGAACACATCATGACTGAGATGTCAAAGGTGAAAGATAAAGACAGAGTCCTGGGGGCAGCAAGAGAGAGGTGGAGAGTTGCCTACAGGGGGGTGCCTGTAAGACTATCAGCTGATTTCTCAAAGGACACTTTACAGGCAGGAAGGGACTGGCAAGCAGTATTCAATGTGATGAAAAGCAACCCACAACCAAGATTACTCTATCCAGCAAAGCTAGCATTTGGAATGGAAGGGCAGATGAAGTTCTTCCCAGACAAGGTGAAGCCAAAGGAGCTCATCATCACCAAGCCACTATTATATGAAATGTCAAAGGGACTTACTTAAGAAAAAGAAGATCAAAACTATGAGCACTAAAATGACAACAAACTCACAACTATCAACAATTGAATCTAAAAAATAAAAACAAAATCCAACTAAGCAAACCAGAATAGGAACAGAATTATAGGTATGGGGATTATTTGGTGGGCTATCAGCTGGGAGGGGGAAGGGGCAGATATAGGGAAATGGTTCAGGGATTAAGAAGCATAATCGGTTGGTACAAAATAGACAGGGGGATGTTAGAAATAATATAGGAAAAGGTGAAGCCAGAGAACTTTTATACACGATCCATGGACATGAACTAAGGGAGGTGGGATTGCTGGAGGGAAGTGGGGTACTGAACAGAGGGAAGCAAAGGGGAAAATATTGGAACTACTGTAACAATATAATTAATAAAATATACTTTAAAAAAAGAAAACAAGACCTTTGAATATACTGTTTACAAGACACTCATTTCAGATTGAAAGACACACAGACTGAAAGTAAAAGGATGGAAAAAGATATTTCATGAAAACAGAAACAAAAATAAAGCAGGGGTAGCAATACTTACAGCAGACAAAATGGACTTTAAAACATAGGTTATAACAAGAGGCAAAGAAGGACCCAGCAATTCCACTGCCAGGTATTTATCTGAGGAAACCCAAAATAGTAATTTGAAAAGATATCTGCAAAAACATGGTTGGACAGAGAGAGTATTGTGCTGAGTGAAATAAGTCAAACAGAGGAAAACAAATGCCATCTAATTTCACTTATATGTGGAATCTAATAAAATAAATGAATAAAAAACAGAAATAGACTCATGGATTCAGAGAACATTTTGATGATTGCCAGATGTGAGGTGGTTGTGTGGATTTGTGAAAAAAAGGATACGTATTAAGAAGTACAGTTGGTAGTTACAAACTAGTTACAGGGAATGTTGTCTATAGTATTGTATTAACTATGTATGGTGCCAAATTGGTACTAGATATATCAGTGACCTCTTTGTAAGATATATAAATATCTAATCACTGTGTTGTACACCTGAAACTAATGTAATATTGTATGTCAACTGTAATTGAAAAATAAAAAATAATATATAAATAAGCATGAGATATTTAAGCTAATGTTGACAAAACGTTGGCTATAGTGGAACAGGAAATAATGATGGCAGTAGTAATGAAATGGCATATATGGGATAGATGTTATATATTTGTGGAATAATCAACACAACCTTCCAATTGACAATAGGCAGGGTGTACAAGCTCACTCCTGGAGGCAGGGTCACACGTTGGGACATGTGCCTCTCTGCATTCCATCCTCTGGGACACTATGCTTCAGTGCAGCATGTCACAGGGTTCCTGGACTGCTCCATGGAGACTTAGAGCAGTACAGCCCAGATCCTGAAGGAAAATGCTGCTGCAAAAAGATAGAAAAAGAAACCCATGAGTGTACATTCCAGAGAGGATGGAGATCTGTTTGCATGGCTGGCTTAAGGGTGACTAGTGGCCACACCCCAAGTCGCAAGGTTGCATCAGTTATAGAAGGTCAGAGGAGAATCAAAATGGGATTGGGTCAGGCAGGCATAATCAGAGATAGTGAGTCTCCAGTGAAAGCTGAAAGGTCAAGGAAGAGGATGAAGAAGAAGTTATATTTGAGTTGATAATTATGTTACTGTTAAATTTCAGAAGAGTTTATATTCTGTGGCAAGAATTATAAGGACATAAAGATAAGTGACAAGAAAATGAGAAAAAAATGTAAAAGATGGAATAGTCTAATCTTCAGAGAAATTTGTAAATAATGGTAGAAGTATACACAAAAAAATCATTTCTTGTTCAACTCAAATATAATGTTTATTATGTTTTATTTTATTGTGATAAGAACTCTTAACATGAGTTTGACCCTCTTAAAAAATTTTTAAGTGTGCATGTCAGAATCATTGAATACAGGAACCATATTACAAAGCAAATCTCTAGAACTTGCTCAACTGAAACTCTATTTGAATCTATGCTAAAATATCTGGGATATTTTGAGATTTTTGGACTTCTTGGTCTATAAATTCTTTTGTCTCAAGGAAGCCTGTTTCTTTGAGTTTCAATCAGTCATCCTTCTTCTCGGTTAATTAACAGAATAGCACTGCACAATCCAGCTGAATAGACAGGCAACATGTACAAGAGTTAATTAAGGAAAGTATTGATGAAAATGTGATTTGTTTTTGAAACGTATCAACCAAAATGAATATTAGTCTAAGATTTTGCAAGACAGGAGACTGATACATCTATCTCCTGGTGTACCAAATTATATTTATTTTTTAATTGTTGTTTATAAGACTTTATTTGACTCAATGGAAGAGTCTTAAAAAATTTTCAGCTTATTGAAGTATAATTGATATATAAAATTATAAAATATTTACAGGGTACATTGTAATCATTTCATATATGTATACATTGTTAAAAAATTCCTTTACAATTAATGTAATGCCTTGATAAAATTATCCACAAACTTTTTCTAATGTGATAGAATATACTTATGTTCTCAAGGATATAACACTGTAGTGAGTTTATGAAGTTTAATAGAATTTGAAGACACCAATGGGTAACTCACCTGCAAGGTAACCTATCATGTATCTGCCTGTATGATTTTAACCACTCTAAGATATCATTTTTCATGTAGTCACTAGAGTAAATATAAAACAAATATTTATTGTTCAAACTTTTATTTTGAGGACCATTAAAATTTTCAGGTAACATCTGGGAGATGTTTCTTAATGTTAAATAAAAATGTCAGAAAGAAGTGTGCATATTTATGACCTCAGCTGGAAGCTAAGGAAGTGTTATACTCTTCCCATTGAAGTAACACTGAATCATGAAGTGAGGATCCACTACTAAACCTGAGCAATCTCAATAAGAAGTGTCACCCTATGACTGACATATTCAGCATTTTTAGCTCTGCTTTTTGCTATAAGTTTGAAAAAAAAATTTTATATGACTTCTGTAAAAAATAGTGATCTCATCAAATCTTGTCATAGCAAGATTTTAAATTTTAAAAATCATTACAGTAAATGAATGACAAATAATAGATGTTGTCATGACTACTGTTTCTTTGCTTTTGCAAGTTAGGAAATTCTTTTATAATTCGGTCATTTTAGCTAAATTATTTGTATATAATCATTTATACAAGTGGCTTCTAGAAATACATTCAGGAAATTTTTAGAGTCATTATTAATGAAAAATGTTTTGGAATAATGTAGGCATTTGATGTAAATCCTCATAAATGACGTAAATAAGCAGGCAAATGTTAATGAATGTATAAAACATTTTTAACCCTAAAAAATCTATGTATATTCTCTGTATGTGAATTTGTGCTCCTTACAATATACCTTAAAAGTTGCAATTTAAATTGATATTCTTACAGAAGCCATGTTACCATGGAAAGTTATTTCTTGATGGAAGGCTTGGTACCTAAAATCTAGAAGAAATTATTACTTACATCATAGGTAATGAATTGAGAATAATATAACCTATGCTTTACATGAAAGACTTTCTAAAGAGCAGACACACCAATAAAATAAGGTGAAATTGCTAATCTTAAACTTAATTAATGAATTTGGTAATCAATGGCAGTGAATATATAGGTCAAGGACAAAAGGTGGAGACAAGAGGAAACAGCCAGAGTAAAGGCTAGAATATAGAAAGTTCCCACAAGAGAGCCAGGACTTAGCAAGGTTACATGGCAGAAGCAAGTGATCATTATATAACTTTCAAATTCCTGCTGGTGGTGCCTTTAATATTTCAAATATTTTTGACTCTTATCTGTACCCATGATATTGTAGATATATTTGAATTTTGGAAAAAATCCATAGCATTTTAATTTTTCTGTCTGTATGTATATATGTCCTTTACCTTTAGATTATTTTTTATTTCTATGTTTTTAATTTGACTATATGTTTTTAAGATTCTTTCATATTGCTCTAAGTAATTCAGCCCATTTCTTCTACATGCTGCTTAATATATTAATATGTATACTTACTACCTTTACTCTTGCTTCCATGAGTATAATTGACTCTGGGAAGTGAGAATTTCTTTACCTCAATGAATTCTCGGTCTGTTTTATAAACCAAAATAATCACTGAAGTTATTTGAATCTGAGTTACCTCCCTGAAATAGTGAAATAATAGGAAATATTTAAATGGATTTTAGAATATTTTGCAACACTTGATGTTACAGACTTGGTTTTATTTCACTGAAATTTATTTAGAAATGAAATATTTGTGTAAGAGTCACCATCTTGTTATGCTACGAACATCTCTAAGATTGATGTTTCTCAAGGTTCATGAAGAACTTGACAGACTTACCATAGGATTTCAGTGTAATCTATATTTGGGAAGCATTACATAGAAGATTATATTTTAAATTTATTTGACATAAAACCAGTAAAATAGAAGCAAAGAATAGAATATTGGTGTAAAGTTTAAAAGAACTGACTGAGATTATTTAGATTTTAGAGACCAGGTAGAGCTTGGGTTCATATTCTGGCTCCACCATTCACTGTCTTGCTTTAGGCTAGGCTCTCTGTGCCTCTGCTTCTTTATCTGTAAATATTATTATTAAGACACACATGTTATATTTGCTAAAATTCTTAGACCAATGCCTGATATATATAATAAGTAATATATAAACCTATGGTGAATAAATAGTAATTCACAAAAATACCTATACCCCCTTGTGACAGATTCTAATGTTTTTTATTTAACTTTATTTATCTATTGCCAATGCTGGTCACAATGAACTAAATTGATGTAATGACCCATGACACACCATTTGAAAAACATCAGAACATAGTATTTCTTTTTTGGAAAATAATGTATATAAGCTGGTTAAACATGTGAAGATGCTGTACAGATATAAAAACAAACAACCAAAACTCGGTTTGCCTTTTCTTGGACAGTATTTGCTTGTCCATAGAAACCTTTTCATTTAAACCAGGTGTTATAGACCAAATTCTAAAGTGGATCCCAGAATTTTTTTGCCCTAATCCTGGGGATTGAGAATGTAATGAGATAGCAGAGCATTTTCTCTTGATGGTGATAGAAGGAAAGTCAGAGATATTCAAAGCCCAATAAGGACATGATGATGTGTTGTTACATTGCTGTCTTTGGAAATGGAGGGGTTCAATGTGCAAAGAACAAAGTGTGGCCACTAGTTGCTGAGAGTAACTCCCAGCCACCAGCCAATAAGGAAATGGGAGCCTCAGTCCTACAACTTCAAGAAACTGAATTCAGCTTAGCAGTGTATTCGTACCTAGAGCCTCAAGATAAAAGCTCAGCTTGGCTGATACCCTGACTTTAGCCTTGTGAGACTCTAAGAAAATAGAGTCCCACCACGCCTGCCCAGACTTTTGCATACCAGTTTTAGTAGTTCTATAGCAAGATTTGTGTCTAATTCACTAATTTTATTCTTCAAAGCATGGCTGTTCTAGGTGATTTTAACATAAGAGAAGTTCAAAAAGTATTTGCTAAGGGTTTTGGATTAAAAATGAACCATACAACCTAGTTTAATGTAATGTATGATAATTTCTGCCTCTGTGAGCCTAGTGAGCTTGTCTGGCTTACATACATGCACAAAGTCATTCAATTTAAAATTTTGTGCTACCACTTATTAATCTTGTGCTCTTAAGATATCTTAAACTAAGATGTTTCCCTATCTACAAATGTGAATTTTTATATTATATAAGGTTACTGTGAAGCATAAATGTGATAATTTATATAAAGCACCTGGTATAGTTCCTGGCACGTATTTGATGCTAATTACATGGTAGCAAAACTGTTTTATAAGTATAAGGGATACTAAATATAAAATGTAGTAATCTTCCACCACAGCAAATTTCCCTTGATAAAATATAATATATGGATTTAATATTAGATACAATTTATTAAATTGCAATAATTTTTGGAATGATATAAATGTGAATTGCAGATCACTACAAATTGTAGAATAAAAAGCATTGAGTCTGGGTTTTTCATGCTAGATAGCCTTCTGTAAGACGTATTACATATCTCTATGTCTTTTGCTTCCATTCTGTTGCTCACCTTGAACTGTAACTCAATTATGCTAATATATCTCATAAACCACATTTGTGCAGTGCACATTACTGTCTGGTTCTTAAATTCCACATGGTAATATTGCATGATAGTGATGTAAATTTTCAATAACTCCAAATCTTTATTAAATGAATGTGGGATAGAGGTACAGTCACCAAGAGTAGGAACAAATGAGTAATGGCAATATGCCAAGAGAATAAGAAGTGTAGTGTCTTTATTTTTTGCAGGTGTTTTTACAAGTCTTATGAAAGGCTGATCCCATTTTGGTATCTGCTTCTCAGATAACCTGACCAACTACAGTGACTTTAAATATATTACAATTAGAAATTATTTTAAAGATGATTAACATGAAATTTCTACCTCCTCTGATAATAGGAGAGGGGAAAATTTATTACAAATAAATGAGTAGCCCTGGCCAGTGGCTCAGTTAGTTGGAGCATCATTCCTTACACCAAAATGTTGTGAGTTCAATCTCCAGTCAGGGCATGTGCATACAGGAGGCAACTGATCAATCTCTTTCTCCCCCTCCCCTGCTCCCACGTACCTCTCTCTCTAAAATCAATAAAAACATATCTTCAGTTGAGAATTAAAAGAAATAAATTAGTAAAGTTGCTTCAAGAAGCATTATTAAATATAAAGTCAAGTCAATCCTGATATGGGATGATATGGGAAGATAAGTTAGAAATATACTTTTTAGAGAGCTTTAGGAAGAGAGTAGAAATCTTGATATATACATATAGTGCCTAAATCTATGAACATTCTCTCTGAGGAACAGAATTCTCTTACCATTGTTAGTTCTATAAATATAAAAGTTACCTTTTCCAGAAGGCACTCCTCCCAGGGTTGTGGTATCTGTAGGTTATCAAACCTTTTTCTCATTTCCCCAACTGACTCCCTAGTATTCTTATCATTAATTAACCTGCTTCTTTGGTATGGAACCCTTGCAGCTCTGTCCCATATCTAGGACTTGCCATTCTAACTTGCTCAATAGACCACTACCCCTTTATCCAAAGATCAGCATTCCAGGCTATGTGCTGAATTCTTTTATAACAGGATGAACATGATGCCAATACAAACAAGAACAAAGAAAAAAATCAACTATTCACATTCAACTATTATCTTCCTGCAGTAGTCATATTATATTTTGTGAACTTGTTCAGAATGTGTGATTATTTTTTTCAAATATTAGCAACACACTCTAAAAATATCAGTAGTTTAGATGGGAAATATCTTAAGCAATTACATATTTTGAGTGTAATCACTAAAAGAAATAGCCGCCATCTCTGGTGGACTCGCCGCCAAGATGCAGAATTTCGTGAAAACCCTTACGGGGAAGACTATCACTCTCGAGGTTGAACCCTCGGATACAATAGAAAATGTCAAAGCCAAGTTCCAGGATAAGGAAGGAATTCCTCCTGATCAGCAAAGACTGATTTTTGCTGGCAAGCAACTGGAAGATGGGCGTACTTTGTCTGACTACAACATTCAAAAGGAGTCCACTCTTCATCTTGTATTGAGACTTCGTGGTGGTGCTAAGAAAAGGAAGAAGAAGTCTTACACCACTCCCAAGAAGAATAAGCATAAGAGAAAGAAGGTTAAGTTGGCTGTACTGAAATACTACAAAGTGGATGAGAATGGTAAAATCAGTCGCCTTCGTCGGGAGTGCCCTTCGGATGAATGTGGTGCTGGAGTTTTTATGGCCAGCCACTTTGACAGGCATTATTGTGGCAAATGTTGTCTGACCTATTGCTTCAACAAACCAGAAGACAAGTAATTGTATATGGGTTAATAAAAGACATGAACTAACATTTAAAAAAAAAAAAGAAAAGCCTTTAACATGTAAATTTTTCTGTTAGATATATATTTTGGGTTTTTAAATAATAATTTCTGAGATATATTATATTTGTGATTTTTTTCCTACTCTCTTAGTTCATCTTCAAGCTCATCCTGAGTGTGTAAATGATTCTAAAGGCAATTTCCCTTCAGTCTGTTTTATGAACTTCTAGGAGCCTTAGCTTCGGTATCTATTTTCTTTGGAGGGCTATATTTGTATAAATGTACTAAGCTTGATTCTTCTCTGAAAGCAAATATAACCACATTTATTATTCCCAGTTGGATAATAAAACTTTAAATCATAATCTCAATATAAAGACTTTTCCTTTCATAGTTCTAAATGAAAGAAAATCTGCTTCTCTGTTTACTTAACATTTGGTGGTGATGAAATAAATAAAATATTAGCCTAAAAGTGATTGTGCCTTTCTCTGCTTTTTCTTTTATAGATTGTGTTTTACATGAATGTGAGTATGATATGCCACAGCAACATGACATCTTGATTAGGTGAGTCTGTCAAGACTACTTTAAAGAACATTCATATTAACTTCCCAGGTTGTGACATGTTTTTGGTATTGTTAGCCTAAACGCCAATGGAAATAGAACCCTTCTGGCTTTCATGGTGACCTTTGATAGAGAAAATTGAGTCCTAGTGACCATAGAAATATATATATATATATATATATATATATTTTTAATTTATTTTTTAATGGGATTTATACTAAAAGTGAAGTCAGGGAAATATATCTAAAAAGTCTACTGATGATGTGCCCTGGCTGATAATCAAACTGGCAAACTTTCACTTTGCCAGACAACTCACTGAGCCACACTAGCCAGGGAAGCTGCCAAATCTTTGAGAATAAATTTTAAAAAAGAGAGAAAGAGGATCCAAGATGGGGGAGGAGCAAGTAGAAGCTATACTAACCTCCTCCCAGAACCATCTGGAATTAAAACTAAATTATAGAGAAAGCGTCCTGAATTACCTATTGAACACTAGCTAGAGAGAAGCCTTATAGCCACAGACATACAGAAGAAACCACTTCATCACAATGTGACTGTTATGGAGTGTGGAGGACACACAAGAGGGCTGATTGGGCTCCCAAAGGCAGCAGCTGAAGTTCTGGAGGAATATTTCAGTGGCCAGGCGGTTCCCTCTGAGAAGTGTGGGGTCTAAACCCCAAGCTGGGCTCCCTAGCCTATAACACCAAAGCCAGAAAGGAACCCAGGTAGCATCCAGCTTTGAAAAGCAGCCGGGTTTCAGTTTGCCAGGGAGAGAGAGCTGGAGACACAGTCAAATTTCATTTGCAGCCACTTAACCATGGGTTCTGGCAGAGGGAGGGCAGAGTATACTAGAGACTCTTAAGAAGAGTCTGGGTATGGTGGCTCTGGGGAGAGAACTGAAGAAACAACCGACAGGATTCTTGTGCTGAATCAGTCCCTATAATGCCATTGAACCCATCTTTCTTGGAGAGAGCACTCCTCTCTGAAGGCCATCAACCTGAGGGGAAGCAATAATAGCCCTGCCCATAGGAATTACTCTTCCCCACCCTGTGGAATTTAATCCAGGCTTCAGCTTACAGTTTGAGGCTATACTACTGGTTAACTAAGGAGGATCTCTGGGAACTCTGTGAGACTTTAATGACCCTACCAAAGGCTTGGTGCTGATAAGCCTGCCTTGGTGCACAGCCTGGTTCTCTCTGCACACAAGCAGGCCCACCAGAGGCAGCTACATGTGGTCGATCACTGATAGCTCTAAACAAGTTGACTAAGGCCTGTCACAAGGAGCATCTGACAAAGGCCTACACCAGAGACTTTGTAGATCTGCCTAATCCATAGAAACAACAATAATGAAGCAGCCAAAATGGGAAGACAAAGAAAGAAACCCCAAGTGAAAGAACAAGAGAATTCTCCAGAAGAAGAGCTAGATGAAATGGAAGCAGCAACTCAGATAGAGTTTAGAGAAAAAAGGACCAGTCAGAAATAAAGAATACAATATCTAAAATAAAGAATACACTGGAAGGAATAAACAGTAGATTAGATGAAGCAGAGCATCAAATCAGTGATTTGGAAGACAGGGTAGAAAAAACACCCAGGCAGAGCAGCAAAAAGAAAAAAAGAATTAAAAAAAAAAAAGAGAGAGAGCTTAGGAAAAATTTTTGACAAGATGAAACTTAACAACAGCCATGTCATAGGAAAACCAGAAGGAGAAGAGAGTGAGCAAGGGATCTAGAACCTATTTGAAGAAATAATGTTGGAAATATTCCCTAGTCTGGTGAAGGAAAAAAACACATATCCAGGAAACTCAGAGAGTCCCAAACGAGTAGGATCCAAAGAGGCCTACACTGAGACACATTATGATTAAAACAACAAGGGTTAAAGACAAGGAGAGAGTCCAAACGCCACAAGAGAAAAGCAGGTAGTTACATACAAGGGAGTACCGATTAGACTGTCATAGACTGTCAATCTGACTTCTCGACAGAAACTTTTCAGGCCAGAAGGAAGTGGCATGAAATATTCAAAGTGATGAAAAGCAAGGACCTACAACCAACGCTTCTTTACCCAACAATAGTATCATTTAAAATTGAAGGAGAAATGAGAAGCCTTCCAGACAAGAAAAAGCTAAAGGAGTTTGTTAACACCAAACCAGAACTGCAACAAATATTAAAGGGCTTATTTTAATAATAATAAGAAAAAAGTGAAAGAAATATAAAAACAAAAGTACCTAGTTAGCAATAAAATGGCATTAACTACGTATCTATCAGTAATCACCTTAAATCTAAATGGCTTAAATGTTTCAACCAAAAACATAAGGTAGTCAAATGAATAGCAAATATGACCCATTTATATGCTGACTCCAAGAGACACATGTTAGATCAAAAGATGCACATAGACTAAAACTTAAAGGAGTGAAAAAAGATATTTCATGCAAATGGAAAGGAAAAAAGCTGGGGTGGTAATAATTATATCTGTCAAAATAAACTTTAAAACCAAAGCTATAGTAACAAAGAAAATACTACAAATAATAAAGGGAACAATCCAGAAAGACGATATAACCCTAGTAAACATTTATGAAACCAACACAGGAGCACTTAAATATGTGAAACAAATAAATCTTGATGGACATAAAGGGAGGGATTGACAGAAATAGTTGGGAATTTTAACATGCCATTATCTTTAATGGATAGATTTTCCAGACAGAAAATCTACAAAGGGACAGAGAGGGGCCTCAAATGACACAGGAAGCAAATGGATTTAATTGATATACTCAGTGCATTTCATATCAGAGCAGCAGAATATATATACCTTGCAAGTGCACATGGAATGTTTTCTAGGATAGACTACATATTAAGACACAAAGTAAGTCTTAATATATTTATAAGATTGAAGTCATATTAAGCATCTTCTCTGACCATAAAGCTATGAAACTAGAAATCAAAAAAGAACACTGAAAAACATGCAAAGACATGGAAGTTAAATAACATGTTACTAACAATGAATGGTTCAACAAGGAGATTGAGGAAAAAATCTAAAGATACCTTGAAACAAATGAAAATGAGTACACAGCAATCCAAAATCTGTGGGACATTGGTCAATCAATCCTAAGAGGGAAATTCATAGCATTACAGGCCTATTTCAATAAAAAACAAGAAAAAAAAAAAAAAGCAATCTAACTTTACACTTAAAGGAACCTGAAAAATAATAATAAACAGTCCCAAAATGAGTAAAGGAAGGAATAATAAAGATCACAGCATAAGTAAATTAAATACAGTCTAAAAAAATAATACCAAACACCAATGAATCCAAGAGATGTTTTTTGTGAGGATAAAGAAGATTGAGATACCCTTAACCAGGCTCATCAAGAAAAAACAGAGACCCCAAATAAAGGAAGTCAGAACTGAAAGGAGAAATAACAACTGACACCAAAAAACAAACAAACAAACAAAAAAACCACCAAAGGATTGTACAAAAATATTATCAAAGACCATGTGCCAACAAACTGGACTACCTGGGTGAAATAAATAAATTCTTAGAAACATACATCCTTCCAAAACGGAATCAGGAAGAATCAGATTCTAAATTGTCAGATTACACCTAGAGAAATTGAAGCAGTAGTCACAAAACTCCCAGCAAACAAAAGCCCTGGACCTAATGGCTTCACAGGTGAATTTTAAAGACATTCTGAGAACAACCCTCCTTCTCAAACTTTTTCATAAATTTCAAGGGGGTGGTCTCCCAAACTCATTTTACAAGGCCAGCATATCCTAATTCAAAAATCAGCTAAAGACACCAAAAGAGAGTAAATTATAGGCAAATATCCTTGATGAACATAGACGATAAAATCCTCAACGAAATATTAACAAATCGAATAGAGCAATACATCAAAAAGATTATACACTATGGTCAAGTGGGATTTATTCTGGAAATGCAAAATTGATACAACATTGCAAATCAATAAATGTGATTCACCACATAAACAAAATGAAGAATAAAAATCACATGATAATACCAATAGATGCAGGAAAAGCATTTGATAAAAAAATACCCATTTATTATGAAAACTCTTAGCAAACTGTGATTAGAGGAACATACCTATGCATAACAAAGGCCATATATGACAAACCCAAGGCCAGCATCATTCTCAACAGGCAAAAATTACATGTGCCCCTCTTAAGATCAGGAACAAGACAGGGATGGTCACTTTCACCCCTCATATTTAACATAGTACTGGAAGTCCTAGCCACAACAATAAGACAAGAAGAGAAACAAAGGGCATTCAACTTGGAAAGGAAGAAGTAAAACTGTCATTATTTGCAGATGACATAATACTGTACATACAGAACCCCAGAGATTCCACCAAGAAACTACTAGAACAGATCATTGTATTCAGCAAAGAAGCAGGATATCAAATTAATCTCAAGAAATTAGTTGCATTTTTATATGCCAATAATGAACTCAAAGAAAGGGAAATAAAGAAAAAAATCCCATTCACAATTGCTTCAAAAAGAATAAAATACCTAGGAGTAAACCTGACCAAGGATGTAAAAGACCAATACTCAGAAAATTATAAAATACTGAAGAAATTAAAGAAAATACAAATAAGTGGAAGCATATATCATGTTGTTGGATAGAAAGAATTAACATCATTAAAATGTCCATACTACCCAAAGTGATCTATAAATTCTATGCAATTCTTATCAAGAATCCAACGACATATTTCACAGACCTAGAACAAATATTTAAAAAGTGTATATGGATCCACAAAAGGCCCCACATAGCAATAGTGATCCTGAGAAAACAAAGTTTGAGGTATCACACTACCTAATATAAAACTATACTATGAGGCCATAGTAATAAAAACAGTATGTTACTGGCATAAAAAGAGCACATAGATCAACAGAACAGATTAGAGAGTCCAGAAATAAACACACACTTTTATAGTGAATTAATATTCAACAGAGGAAACAAGCACATACAATCATCTAAAGATAGTTTACTCAATAAATGATATATATGTGTAGAAAAATGAACCTAGACCACCTTCTTGCACTACACACAAGAATAAATTCAGAATGGACAAGGACTTAAATATTAGACCAGAAATCATAAAAATCATAGAAGAAAACATAGGCAGCAGAATTTTGGACATTACTCATAGCAATATATTATCAAATATATCTCCCCAGGCAAGGGAGACTAAAGAAGAAAGGAAACAAATGGGACTGCATCAAAATAAAAAGTTTTTTCACAGCAAATGAAATTATCAACAAAATTAAAAAACAACACACAGAATGGGAGAACATATTTGCCAATACATCTGATAAGGGGTTAATATTCAAAATTTATAAAGAACCTACAAAACTCAGCGCACACACACACACAAACTAAACAACCCATTTAAAAAATGGGCAAAGGACTTAAACAGAGACTCCTCCAAAGAGGACATAAAGATGGCCAATAGATTTATGAAAAGATGTTCAACATCACTAATCATCAGAGAAATGCAAATTAAAACCAAAATGAGATACCATCTCACACCTGCCATAATGGCTATCAATAAACCAACAAACAACAAGTGCTGGTGAGGATGTGGAGAAAGGGGAACCTTTTGCACTGTTGGTGGTCATGCAGACTAGTACAGCACTATGGAAAGCAGTATGGACATACCTCAAGAAAATTAAACATTGATCTGCTTTCTAACTGAGTGATCCCATTTCTGGGAATTTATCAGGAGGAAAGAACATAATTCGAAAGAACATAAGCACCCCTACATTCATTGTAGCGTTATTTACAGTCACCAAGATATGTAAGCAGCCCAGGTGTCCATCAGTAGATGAGCAGATAAAACAACTATGGGACATTTACACAATGAAATATTACTTGGCCATAAAAAAGAATAAAATTTTACCCTTTGCAACAGTATGGGTGGACCTGAAGAACATTATCCTAAGTGAAATAAGCCAGTCAGAGAAAGAAAAATACTGTATGTTTTCACTCATATGGGGAATCTAATGAACAAACTGAACTAACAAGGAAAATGGGGACAGAGTCATAGATGGAGAGCAGTTTGGGGTGGAGGTTAAGTGGTGGAAGAATTGGGAAATAAGGAAAAAAGACTCATGGACATGGACAACAGTGTGGTGGTTGCTTGAGGGAGGGAGTCGTCGTCGTCGGCAGCCGTCCGTCTCGAGAGACGATGGCGTAGCTTCCTGAGAGTCTATCTGCACCACCGAGAATGGCTGTGCAGTCCGATTTGGGAGTGACAATCCCTGCCGCACTTGGTACAGGTGAAGGCAGATGGCTGTTGTTGCTGCTGCTGACGCTGCTTCCGCCTCGATCTTTTCTGGATTGCCTCCTCGTTGCGCGCAGCCTCCGCGCGTGACGTACCTTGCCTGACCGCGAGCCTCCAGGCTAGGCGGTCATCTGCTTGAACTTCCCATGTGTTGAGATTGATGGAGCATTGTGTCATGTCCTTTTTGCAGATGTCTTTGAACCGCAGTTTTGGGCGCCCTGTCATCCTCTTGCCTTCTGCTAGCTCGCCGTAGAGGAGGTCTTTGGGGATACGGCCTGCATCCATTCTTTTGACATGGCCGAGCCACCTGAGGCGTCTCTCGCTAAGAACTGCATGCAAACTGCTCATATTGGCTCGCTTCAGCACCTCGGTGTTGGGGACCTTATCCTGCCAGGCGACATGCAGGACGCGTCGCAGGCACCTCATGTGGAAGCTGTTGAGTTTCCTTTCGTGCCTTGCGTAGGTGGTCCACGTCTCGCTGCCATAGAGGAGAGTGCTGAGTACGCAGGCTTGGTAGATGCGCAGTCTGGTTTTCTCAGTGAGGCTGGAATTGTTCCACGCTCGCCGGTTCAGTCTGGCCATAACTGTGGCTGCCCTGGCGATTCTCCGGTTGACCTCCAAGTCGACTGACAGAGAGCTCGAGATGGTGGACCCGAGGTAAGTGAAGTCGTTGACAACCTCCAGGGTGTATCCGTCGATGGTGATGCATGGGGGAGTCCCCGTGCCTTGAGCCATAACATTCGTCTTTGTCAGGCTGATGGCTAGTCCGAACTCCTTGCATGCGTGGGAAAGGCAAGTGACTAGCTGCTGGAGTCCCTCTTCGGAGTGTGATGTCAAAGCTGCGTCGTCGGCGAAGAGCATCTCACGGATGAGCACCTCTTTGACTTTGGTCTTGGCTCGTAGACGGGCCAGGTTGTAGAGCTTGCCATCGGATCTGGTGTGAATGAAGACACCCTCGCTGCAGTCCTTAAAGGCGTATTGGAGGAGCATGGAGAAGAAGATTCCGAACAGCGTAGGCGCGAGGACGCAGCCCTGCTTTACTCCACTGCTGACTGGGAAGGCCTCAGAGGTTGCGCCGTTGTAGGACACCGTGCTGTGCATGTTGTCGTGAAAGGACATGACCACAGCAAGCAGATGTGGTGGACAGCCAATCTTCCGTAGCAAGCTGAAGAGTCCGCTTCGACTGACCAGATCAAACGCCTTCGTGAGGTCAATAAAGGCGAGGTAGAGTGGTTTATGCTGCTCGTGACACTTCTCCTGCAGCTGGCGTAGGGAGAAGATCATGTCCACTGTTGATCGGCCAGCTCTGAAGCCACACTGGGACTCTGGGTAGACGCGGGAAGCAAGGGTCTGCAGGCAGGCAAGAGCGACCCGGGCGAATACTTTGCCGACGACGCTGAGGAGAGAGATGTCCCGGTAGTTGTTGCAGTCGCTGCGGTCTCCTTTGTTCTTGTACATGGTGATAATGTTGGCGTCTCTCATATCCTGGGGGATGTAACCCTCCTTCCAGCAGAGACAGAGTAGATGGTGGAGCGGCTGTAGCAGGACTGGTTTCCCGCTCTTTAGGATTTCTGGAGGGATTCCGTCGCTTCCTGGTGCTTTCCCGCAAGCGAGGCGGTCGATGGCTTTGCCGAGCTCTGCCGCAGTAGGTGGGGTGTCTAGCTCCTCCATGACTGGTAGGTCTGGGATGGCGTTAAGAGCAGTGTCTGTTACGGTGTTCCTCGTCGCGTACAGCTCGAGGTAGTGCTCGGTCCACCACCGCATTTGCTGTTCCTGGTCAGTGATGACCTCACCTGTCTTGGACTTAAGGGGGGCGATCTTGGAGGGGATTGGGCCTGTTGCCTTCTTGATACCCTCATACATTCCTCGTGCGTTGCCTATATCGGCGGCTTCCTGGATGCTTCTGCACAGGTTTAGCCAATAGGTGTTGGCACAGTGGCGGGCGGTCTTCTGGACTTTGTTCCTGGCAGCCCGTAGAGCTTGAAGTGTACTGGGAGTGGGCGTGACCTTGTAAGCCAGTAGGGCCTTCCTCTTAGCCTCGATCACGGGTTCCATTTCTTCCCAGTGAGCCTCGTACCAGTCAGCGTTCTTCCGCTCTTTCTTCCCATAAGCAATAATGGCGGAGTTGTATATGGCGTCGCGGAGACGTGGCCAATTGGATTCGATAATGTCATCTGCCGCCACTCCCTCGCCGAGTGCATCTTCCATCCTGTTGATGAATTGCTGGGTCTTAACTGGGTTGCTGGCACAACTGGTGTTGATGCGTGGGCGACCCTTCATCTTGGAGTGGTGCAACCTCTTCGGCGTTATGCGCACCTTGCTTACCACGAGGGCATGGTCCGTGTCGCAGTCTGCACTGTGGTAGCTGCGGGTGAGGAGGGTGCTGCCAATATCCGTTCTTCTGGTGATGACGAGGTCAAGCTGGTGCCAATGGCGGGAGCGGGGGTGCCTCCATGACACCTGGTGGATCTCTTTGCACTTGAAGAATGTGTTTGTCATGCACAGGCCTTGGTGACACAAAAGCTCAAGCAGTCGCTGACCATTCTCATTGATCTTTCCTCTCCCAAAGTTTCCAAGGCAGGTGGGCCAGGCCATGTGGTCGGCTCCTACTCTTGCATTGAAGTCTCCAAGGAGATAGAGAGCGTTACTTCTGGGAATCTTGGATAACGCTTCGTCCAGTGCATGGTAGAACTGTTCTCTCTTCGGTGGTGGCGCAGAGGGTTGGGGCGTACGCGCTAAGAATGCTGACTGGGCCGAAAGTTGTTGACAATCGGAGGGTAAGTAATCTCTCTGTGCCTCCTGTGGGTGGCTCTATGGAGTTAACAAGCGTGTTCTTCACAGCGAACCCAACACCGTGCTGTCTTGGTTGGTCTGGAGACTTCCCTTGCCAGTAGAAGGTGTAGTTGGTTTCTCTGATAGTTCCGTTGTCGGCCAACCGGGTCTCCTGTAGAGCCGCAATGTCGATGTTTAGTCGTGCCAGTTCCCTATCGATGACGGCGGTTTTCCTGGCACCATTGATCCACGGAAGGTCTGCAGTAAGTCCGGGGCACATGGTCCTGACGTTCCAGCTAGCGAGGCGAAGAGCCGGAGGCTTCTTTCTTGTTGTTTGCTTGGAATTAACTGGTGCGGGTGTTTTGTGGCCCACTTTTCGAGAGGCGCCTCTCTGATCCCCACGCACCCAGTGGGGCAGGCGAGCCATGGCGAGACGGTAGCTGTCCAGTGAGGTGCGATGACCTCTCCCACCATCAGAGGAGACCCCTGGCGCTCGTTTCCTTCGCCAATCGGATGAGCTTATAACCGGTATCTGTCTCCTCCCGTGTTGAGTCGACATCTTGCGATGACGCTGGAGTGTCCTTTCAAGTGAAACTGAAGCTACAGAGCCTGGGCAGGGTGATATGGAGGGTCTGCTGTTGCCCATGCAGCAGATCCCCCCTCTCTTCGCAGCTGAAGGGTCCAAGGGAAAGACAAAGTCAATACAGCTTGGCTTCAGGTGCGCCGCAGGAGTTGCCGGTGTTGACTACAACGTCAAACCGCCTTAGGGACTCCGGCTCCGGATTTTCTGTCGGGGTTTACTCCCCTAGCCTTTCCCCTGAAGAGGTATGCCGCAAGGCAGTGGAGGTTTTTTGGAGTCAGAGTTTTCCTTCTCTGATTTTAGAGATGTCCTTCCTCTTTCCTCCTTTACAGTCTTGAGGGCAGCATTTACAGGCTAAAATAGAAAACTGGCAGTGTAACCTTCTAAGCAGATACTACCAATACCCTGCTTGGGTATACTCACCCAACAATAAACATCTCTTTTTTTTTTTTTTTTTTGATGTTAGGAGTTTTCATATTTCTTTTTTTTTTTTTTTTTTTTTTTTTTTATTTTGGTTTTTCAATTACAGTTATCCCCTTTTCCCCCAATTTCTCTCCCCCACCCAGCCCACCCCCTCTCCCGCAATCATATCCCTCCCCGTTGTCTATGTCCATGAGTCTTTTATACAGGCTCTTTAATTAAACCCTTCCCTTACTTATCCCCCTTCTCTCCCTCTCCCCTCCCCCCTATTGACTTCTATTCTGCTCTTTGTTCTATTTAGTTCCTTTGTTTGTGTTGTTCTTTAGTTTCCTGTATTAGGTGATATCATATGGTATTTTTCTTTCTTTGCCTGGCTTATTTCACTAAGCATAATTCTCTCTAGTTCCATCCATATTGTTGCAAATGGTAGGAGTTCCTTCTTTCTTTCTGCTACATAGTATTCCATTGTGTAAATGTACCACAGTTTTTTGATCCACTCATCTACAGATGGGCACTTAGGTTGTTTCCAGCACTTAGCTATTGTAAACAGTGCTGCTATGAACATAGGAGTGCATAAGTTCTTTTGAATTGGTGTTTCAAGATTCTTCGGGTATAATCCTAGTAGTGGAGTCGCTGGTTCAAAAGGCAGTTCCATTTTTAATCTTTTGAGGTAATTCCATACTGTTCTCCATAGTGGCTGCACCAGTCTGCATTCCCACCAACAGTGCAGTAGGGTTCCCGTTTCTCCACATCCTCGCCAGCACTTGTTGCTTGTTGATTTGTTGATGATGGCCATTCTGACTGGTGTAAGGTGGTATCTCATTGTGGTTTTTATTTGCATCTCCCTGATGGCTAATGATGTTGAGCATTTTTTCATGTGTCTATGGACCTTCTGTATGTCCTCTTCGGAGAAGTGTTTGTTCAGGTCCCTTGCCCATTTTTTAATTGGGTTGTTTGTTTTCTTGATGTTGAGTCGTATCAGCTCTTTATATATTTTGGAAATCAGTCCCCTGTCTGTGATGTCATTGGCAAATATGTTTTCCCATATGGTTGGTTTCCTTTTCATTTTGCTGATGTTTTCTTTTGCTGAGCAGAAACTCTTCAGTTTGATGTAATCCCATTTATTTATTTTTTCCTTTATTTCTCTTGCTTTAGGAGATGTATCCGTGAAGAGATTGTTACGTGAGATATCTGATATTTTCTTGCCTATGTTTTCCTCTAGGACTTTTATGGTGTCACGGCTTACATTTAAGTCTTTGATCCATCTTGAGTTTATTCTCGTGTGTGGTGTAAGTTGGTGGTCTAGTTTCATTTTTTTGCAGGTCCCTATCCAGTTCTCCCAGCACCATTTGTTAAAGAGGCTCTTCTCACTCCATTTTATGTTCCTTCCTCCTTTATCAAAGATTAGTTGACCATAGAGGCCTGGGTTTATTTCTGGACTCTCTATTCTGTTCCACTGATCTGTATGTCTGTTCTTATGCCAGTACCATACTGTTTTGATTACAGTGGCTTTGTAGTATTGTTTGATATCTGGTGTTGTGATTCCTCCTGCTGTGTTCTTCTGTCTCAAGATTGCTTTTGCTATTCGGGGTCTTTTTTGGTTCCATATGAATTTATGGAGTATTTGTTCTAGGTCTGTGAAATATGTCATTGGTATTTTAATAGGGATTGCATTGAATTTGTAAATTGCTTTGGGTAGTATGGCCATTTTGATGATGTTGATTCTTCCCATCCAAGAACATGGTATTTGCTTCCATTTATTTGTTTCTTCCTTAATTTCTTTCTTCAATGTTATATAATTTTCAGAGTACAGGTCTTTTATCTCTTTGGTTAAGTTTACTCCTAGGTACTTTATTTTTCTTGTTGCTATAGTAAATGGTATTTTCTTTTTTGTCTCTGTCTCTGCTATTTTATTGTTGGTGTACAGAAATGCCTTGGATTTCTGTATATTTATTTTGTACCCTGCGATTTTGCCAAATTCACTTATTATATTGAGTAGTCTTTTAGTGGAGTTTATAGGATTTTCTAGGTATACTATCATATCATCTGCATATAATGAAAGTTTCACTTCCTCTTTCCCAATTTGGATTCCTTTTATTTCTTTTTCTTGTCTGATTGCTGTGGCTAGGACTTCCAACACTATGTTGAAAAGGAGTGGAGAGAGTGGACAACCTTGTCTCGTTCCTGAGTTCAGGGGGAATGCTTTCAGTTTTTGTCCATTGAGTATGATGTTGGCCTCAGGCTTCTCATATATAGCCTTAATTATGTTAAGATATGCTCCCTTTATTCCCATTTTGCTGAGTGTTTTCATCATAAATGGGTGTTGAACTTTATCAAATGCTTTTTCTGCATCTATTGATATGATTATGTGATTTTTGTCTTTCATTCTGTTTAGGTGATGTATTATATTTATTGATTTGCGAATATTAAACCATCCTTGCATCCCTGGAATGAAGCCCACTTGATCATGATGTATGATCTTTTTGATGTGTTGCTGGATCCTGTTTGCCAATATTTTATTGAGGATTTTAGCATCGATGTTCATCAGTGATATTGGCCTGTAGTTTTCTTTCTTTGTTGTGTCTTGACCTGGTTTGGGGATTAGGATAATACTGGCTTCATAGAAAGAGTTTGGGATTTTCCCTTCTTCTTGGATTTTTTGGAACAGTTTGAGGAGGATAGGAGTTAGTTCTTCCCTGAATGTTTTGTAGAATTCGCCTGTGAAGCCATCTGGTCCAGGGCTTTTGTGTGCCGGGAGATTTTGGATTACTGTTTCAATTTCCTTCTTTGTTATTGGTCTGTTGAGACTTTCCACTTCTTCTTGATTCAGTTTTGGAAGGTTGTATGTTTCTAGAAATTTGTCCATTTCTTCTAGATTGTCAAATTTCTTGTCATACAGTTGTCTGAAGTAATTTCTAACTATCATTTGTATTTCTGAGGTATCAGTCGTGATTTCTCCTCTTTCATTTCTGATTTTGTTTATTTGTGTCTTCTCTCTTTTTTTCTTGATTAGACTGGCTAGAGGCTTGTCGATTTTGTTGATTTTTTCGAAGAACCAGCTCCTAGTTTCGTTGATCTTTTGGATTGTTTGTTTAGTCTCTATGTCATTTAGTTCTGCTCTGATCTTGATGATTTCATTCCTTCTTCTTGCCCTAGGCTTTGTTTGTTGTTGTTGTTCTAGTTCTTGTAGCATTGTGGTTAGGTTTTTAATTTGAGATTCTTCTAGCCTTTTCAGATATGCCTGTATTGCTATAAACTTCCCTCTCAGGACTGCTTTTGCTGTGTCCCACAGGTTTTGGGTTGTTGTGTGCTCATTATCATTAGTTTCTAGAAATTTCTTGATTGCTTCTTTGATGTCATTGTTAACCCATTCATTATTTAATAGCATGTTATTCAATCTCCATGAGTTTGGGTGTCTTTGATTTTTTCCTCTGAGGTTGATTTCTAGTTTCAAGGCATTGTGATCTGAAAAGATGCTTGATATGATTTCAATTTTCTTGAATTTGTTGAGGCTTGTTTTGTGACCTATCATGTGGTCTATCTTTGAAAATGTCCCATGAGCACTTGAAAAGAATGTATATTTTGCTTCTTTGGGGTGAAAAGTTCTATATATATCAGTTAGATCCATGTGGTTTAGTGTGTTGTTCAATGCCTGTATATCCTTGGTGTTTCTTTGCTTTGATGATCTGTCTATTGTTGATAATGGAGTGTTGAAGTCCCCTACTATGAGTGTGTTGTTGTTGATATCCTTTTTGTGGTCTTCTAGTATTTGCTTTATGTATTTGGGTGCTCCTATGTTGGGTGCATATATGTTTATCAAAGTCATATCTTCTTGATGGATTGTTCCTTTAAGTATTATGAAATGTCCTTCTTTGTCTCTTTTTATTGTCCTTGCTTTAAAATCCATTTTGTCTGATATGAGAACTGCTACCCCGGCTTTTTTTTCCGGTCCGTTTGCTTGGAATATTTTTTTATATCCCTTTACTTTCAGTCTGTGTAAATCTTTTGTTTTGAGGTGTGTTTCTTGTAGACAGCAAATATGTGGGTCCTGTTTTCTGATCCATTCCGTTACCCTATGTCTTTTAATTGGAGCATTTAATCCATTTACATTTAAGGTTATTATTGACGTGTATTTATTCATTTCCCTTTGTACCTCTGTTCCTCTCCTCTCTTGTTTTTTCCTTCTTTTTTCTTAGAACAGTCCCTTTAGCATCTCTTGCAATGCTGGTTTGGTGGAGATGTATTCTTTCAGTCTTCCTTTGTCTGAGAAACTCCTTATTTCTCCTTCTATTTTGAATGAGAGCCTTGCTGGGTAGAGTATTCTTGGTTGTAGGCCTTTGTTTTTCATTGCTTGAAATATTTTTGACCATTCCCTTCTGGCTTGTAATGTTTCTGTTGAGAAATCAGTTGATAGCCTTATCGGAGCTCCCTTATATGTTATTTGCTGCTTTTCTCTTGCTGCTTTTAGGATTCTCTCTTTGTCTTGGAATGTTGCCATTTTAACTATGATGTGCCTTGGAGTGGGTTTTTGGGGGTTCCTCTTGATTGGAACTCTCAGTGCTTCTTGGACTTGCATAGCTTTTCCTCTCATCAGGTTCGGAAAATTTTCTGTCACTATTTCTCCTATCAGATTTTCAATTCCATGTTCCTTTTCTTCTTCCTCTCGTATTCCGATGATCCTTAAATTATTTTTCCTAATGCTATCCTGTAATTCCCTTACATCTTGTTCATATTTTTTCAATCGTTTTTCATTTTGCTGTATTGTCTGGGAGTTTTTCTCTACATTATCTTCTAACTCACTAATCCGATCTTCTGCTTCGTTTAGTCTGCTTTTGACTGATTCTACTGTGTTTTTCAGTTCAGAGATTGTATTCTTAAGTTCTTCCTGGTTCTTGTTAACGATTTCTATGTCTTTTTTTATGCTGGTGTAGTTCTCTGCAAGTTCCCTGTAATTTTCTTGGAGCTGCTGGTAACTTCCTTGAAGGTTGTCATAGTTGATTTTAAGGATGTCGAGTATATTGAGCTTCTTTACCACCATTGTTTTGAATTCCATGTCTGACATTTGGGCTATGTCTATTTCGTCTATCTCTCTTTCTGAGGATTCCTCTTTTCTTTTCATTGAGGGGTTATTTTTGCGTCTTACCATGTTGGATTCTTTTTGTTATTATTTATTTATTTATTTATTTATTTATTTATTTATTTATTGGGGGGGTAGTCTGCTTTGACTTCCCTCCTTTGTGGTGTAATATTCTTTATCGAAGGTCTGGGAGTTTCAGTGGTGCAGTCTCTTTGATATCCTGAGCCTGATGGTCTTGAGTTACCCTTTATGTCGTTTGTTTATGCTGTTCGGTTATATTTCAGATGTTCTTTGATAGGATCTTCCTTCTGGCTACTTGGTTGAGAGTCACTCTATCCGCTTTGTCTTGAGTTCTTTTGTGGATATGCTGTTAAAGACATAAACACGCAGCCCAGGCAGGAGACCCACACCCTCAGAAAGTATCCCCCACTCTATCCTGCTATCGTTAGCCAACTAGCCCGTATTAATATAAATGTAAAGAGATTTGAGCTTTTATACTATAAGAAGAATAGATACGAGTTGTTTTTGGGGAGGAAAAATATAATTTTTGATAGAGGGGTTGATAGATTAATAATAGTTGAGACTGTGCAAGCCAGTTAGTAATATTTACATTGTATGTTAAGAAAAATAGAAGAAAAGGATAGAAAAATACTTAGTATAGTAAGAAAGTGGGATTGTATTGTATTTGGGTTTATATAGTAATTATATTGTATTATTTAAAGTACTAGGGGGGCTAAGCTAGACACACAAACGAATAAACCACTATTAAAGAGAAAGGATGAGAAGGAGAGGTTATATGCAACACGTTAGAGATAAAGTTTGTTATTATTGGAAGAGGTGGAGGAAAAACACCCCCCCAAAAAATCCCCAAGAAAATAGAAGAAAGAGAGAAAGAGAAGAAAATAAAAAATTTACCACAACCCCCCCCAAAAAAACCCCAAAGGTAAGCAAGAAAGGAACAAAGAAAGATAGAAAAGAAAGAATACAGAAGAAAGAAAGAAAAAAGAGAGAGAGAAAAAAAATTGAACCAAAAAAAAAAATATATATATATATATATATATACCCCCCAAAACCCCCCCAAAAAAACCCCCAAAGGTAACCAAGAAAGGAACAAAGAAAGATAGAAAAGAAAGAATACAGAAGAAAGAAAGAAAAAAGAGAGAGAAAAAAAAATTGAACCAAAAAAAAAAAAAAAATATATATATATATATATATATATATATATATATATATATACACCCCAAAACCCCCCCAAAAAAAACCCCAGGAAAAGAATAAAGAAAGAAGGAAAGAAAAGAAATTATTAAGAAGAAAGAAAGAACAAGGGAGAAAAAATTTGGAAAGAAAAAAAAAACGATGTTTTTACTCCGTTTTAGCCTTGGTGTGTTGCCTTCTTTTTCTGGGTCCGCAGCTGGTCTAGTGTGGGAGGTCAGAGGTTCTTGTTCTTTTGCCGGACTGGTGTGCGCACCCGGTTGCCGGCACTGCGCGCTACCTTGCTGCCCGCTGTAGCCAGTTGAGGTGCCCTTGCGCGCAAGCCCCTGCGCGCTCGGACGGCCCGAGAGTTTGCCCCGCGGTTGGAGCCCACTGCTGCCGGGCCGCGGTGGTTCCCCGTTCGTGCCAAGGTGTCTCTGTCCGCGCGGGCGGCCCGAGCGCTTTCCTCGGGATTGGCTCCCGCCTTCGCTGGGCCGCGGCGGTTCCCCGTTCGCGCCGAGGTGTCCCTGCCCGCGCGGGCGGCCCGAGCGCTTTCCCCGGGATTGGCTCCCGCCTTCGCTGGGCCGCGGCGGTTCCCCGTTCGCGCCGAGGTGTCCCTGCCCGCGCGGGTGGCCCGAGCGCTTTCCCCGGGATTGGCTCCCGCCTTCGCTGGGCCGCGGCGGTTCCCCGTTTGCGCCGAGGTGACCCTGCCCGCACAGGCAGCCCGAGAGCTCCCACTGACCCCAGGCTGAGGTGTTTTCGCGCTCGCGCGCTGCCCCGTGCCCTCAGTCCCGCTGAGCCGAGCTCCGGGAGTTGGTCTCTCGCCTCTTAGGGCAGGGCCAGGGACACTTGCGCTCAGTGGAATCGAGCGTCCGTGGGTCGCCGCCTCTCGCTGTTCCCGTGCTGCAGCCGCCCCGTTCCCTCACCCGTCTGGGTGGGCACAAACAGAGCCTGCGCTAGTGGTCTGCTTTCCGGCCTAGGGCCCTGCGCCCACGGGAGCTGTCTAGGGGTGTCTGTGCACAGTCCTCTGCGTGTTCAGTGGGCCCTCCCTGTGCCCGTTGGGGCACTGATCTTATGTCCGTTGGGGAGTGTCCGAGGGACGCCTGGACTCACACGGCCCCGCGCGCCTGGGCCAGTGAATGAGAGCACTTCCCTATGTGCGCCCCCGCGACCCAAGGGTAGGGTTGAGGAGTGGATTAGCGCGCCCCTGCGCCTGGGCTCCTCCAGAACGGCCTACCACACCCAAACTTTCCTCCCCTCTCCACCGTCCACTAGAGAAAAATATAAAGGAGAATTATGTTCTCACTTGCCCGGCAGCACGCTGTCTCCTGTCCTTCAGCGCCAATGCCACTTGGTCGAGTCCCGTCTCTGCCAGTGGGCAGAGATCCGCTCTCCGCCTGACTCCTCTCTGGGGTAGCCTGTGGTCGCCAAAAATCCTTTGTGTGCTTCCCGCCACAGCTCGGGCAGCCGCCCCAGTCAGGAATCCCGTTTCGTCCCCTTTTTCTCCGCTATCCTCACTAAACAGGTTGTTCCCAGATGGATTTTCTCTAATCCAGCAGTGCCTTGGCTCAACTCCCGCCAATGTCCAGCTGCTCACTAAACATCTCTTAAATGTCCTCCAAGTGCCATGCCTCGAATTAGTAAATGGCAGTGCAATGGCAGCCAAACATTTGGATCAGTTTCACTAAGTAAACCACCAACACAAGTAGGTTTTTAAAACAATAGAATAGTGTCTCATTTTATTAAAAATAATAACTATTTTTAAGCAATTTACCAGCAACACTGAATAAAAACCTGGCTGTGTTTCCCACTGTTTCAACTGCTCCTCAGCTGGCTTTAACACAGCAGTATCCTGACTGGTGGCCTGAGTTAAGACTTGAAGAACAACAGTGCTGGCACTATTGAGATCCATGGAAACCAATTGGCTCAGTCCGAATAGCCCGGCTCTCCAGCTTCCACTGTCCAACACGAAGTGGCGTCGGTTGGTCCCGCGCCCCACGCTTGCAAGTCCACGCGCCGCCGCCCACTGATGCCGAAATAGTATTTGGCCAAAATGTCAGTAGTACCAAGAAACTTCGCAAATCATTTTTGACTCATTCAACCAGTCACAGAATCTTCTGCACATACTGCACAAGTATTTTTTGTGTTTCAGTTGCATTTTTTACCTTCCTTGAAATAATAAAGCATAATATGCTGAAAATGTTGCTTATTTTCTTCCATCTTCAATATTAAAATGGCTGCACAAAAATTCTCCAATTTTGATGTGGGTTTTTTTGTGTGCTCGACATATGAAATCGGAAATATTCCTATTTTGTCTGCCAGCATGCCTTCAGCCCAGTTTTCATCCACTCTGCGGATCACAGTCAGAACATCATCCTTTGCAAAGGGAAGGCAATCTTTGTCTGCTTCCTTGTCTTTCACCTCGAAGTCATGCAGTGCTTTGCACTGAGGTGGAGGCTGAGGTAACGGTTTGATGATCTACACAAAGCTGGTGGGAAAGAAGCCATGGACCCCGCTGACTTCCCCGTGGTACCAGTTCTCATCCACCTGTCGCCGCAAAATGATGATGTCACCTTTGCTGAATTTAAGGTCTCCGGGTTCCTTCCCTTCGTAGTTATATAATGCTTTGGCACATGGTAACTGAGGTATACCCCAGTTACCGCTGGCCTCCTCACACAGAAATCTGGTGTGCACTGGAAACAGCATGGAGGTAGATGAGACAGCCGTAGCATCTAACGGAGGGAGGGAGTATATGGGAACTAAATGATAATGAAAGTAATTCAATAAAATTTAAATTTATAAAGTCTATTGATTCAGCAATTCCACTGCTGGGATTATAACCTAAGAATCCTGAAACAATTCAAAAGAATCTATGCACCCCTATGTTCATAGCAACACTATTTATAATAGCCAAGTGCTGGAAACAGCCTTAAGTGCCTTCTCAGTAAGTGAGTGCATCATAAAATTGTGGTACATTTACACAATGGAATACTATGCAGAAGAAAGAAAGAAGGAACTCCTGCATTTTGTGACAACATGGATGGAACTAGACAGTATTATGCTATGTGGAATAAGCCTGTTGGGAAAGACACCTATAAGATCTCACCTATAAGAGAAATCTAATGGACAAAACAAACAAATGAGCAAAATAGAACCAGAGGCATGGAAACAGGAAACAGACTGACAGAGACTAGAGGGCAGGGGGCAGAGGGAGAAGGAAGCAAAGAAGGGCAAGGATCTAATCAAGGAGCATGTATAAATGACTCATGGACACATGGATATGGACAACAGGGTGGGATTGACTGTGGGAGCAGAGGGTGGAGAACAACGGGACAACTCTTAACAGAACAATAATAAAGAAAATAAATTTAAAAATAAAATATTAAAAAGTAATTAAGATAAAGTAATTTTTAAAGTATAATTTTATGAAAGTATTATCAGCTCCAAACTGTATATAGCAAATTTTGTCTTATTATCACTCCCATATATTCTGGATGAGAAGCAAAACAAATGAAACAAAACAAAGCAAAAAAAAGCTAAGAACTAGGGAAATATAATCTGTAATGAAGCAAGAAGATACTGATAGGGGAAAAGGCAGGTGGGAAAAGCACATGAATACATACATACAATTTGAAGTTAACCCAAATATCTCATTACAGTCTATAATAACAATCTCTAGAAATACAACAGTTGCTAAAAATTACTGAGTGTTAACAATAACCAAGTTAAAAATGTAAGTTTTTCTTTTTCTAGTACCCTTACCCTAAGTATGCTATAAGTAATTGGCAATAAGATTGAAGACAACAGAAATTATCTTCGAAAATCTACTAAGTGATTCACCATTTTCTAACAACTGTTTACTGAACAGTATATGTTATGTGGTTGTGTGGTAACACTTTCTTTGCCTTCCTATAGGTTATGCACTGTGTTATATTTGTCTTGGACAAAACGTTTGGCATCTGATAAGAATTATAAACAACAAATGATAACATGACACTTTTATTATCTAGGTATTTCAATAGCCCTAGAAAATAGCAAATAGCACCATTTCTTTTTCCCAGAGGAGGAAGAGAAATACAGATAAAAAGCAACTTATGTGATTGAGATACATAGCATGGTCACAGAATCTTTTCCAAATAAATAACCTTTTAAGGGCTTGGCAGTCTTGTGAAAAGAAAATAAGAATTCCGATGAGGAAACTTGGATTTGTTTTTCAGCACTATGTGAATACATATTCTTGAGGAAGTTACTGAAAACATCCTTGTGCTTACTAACCAGTAAAATGAGAGGATAGGATTAAATGAGCTTAAAGCTCCTTTTCAATTCAGGTAGTCTGTGAAACAGTAAGGGCACCTAAGACATATCTAGCACTTAGTATGTGTCAGAACCTGTGGGTCACTATCACTTCAAGAGTTTTACATGGATTGTATAATTGTAAAACAACATTGTGAAGCATGTACTATTATTAGTTGTATTTTATGAGGAAAGCGAAGCTTAAGGATTTAAGTTTCTTAAAGAATGTCACCTCTCTGGGAGCAGCAGAGTTGCATTTTTAAAGTTCTGACCCAAGAGTCTATCAGATTAAGGGCCATGCTCCACATTCTACTCCCAACGTTATTCACAAGCTAGTCAAGACTTATGAAGTCAGTGTGTGAAACTTGCATTCTTTCCAATTTTACTTTCCCTAAGTACTGTAGATGGTTATTTGCCTATCAGTCTGGCTTGTGCTATAGTGAAACATACTTCCACTTTGGTTAGCATTTTCTGTCTGTTCTCACTCTTTAGTTATAATCAAGAGAGTGGCATATCTTCCAATGGAATATTTCTACTGAATATTTTTCAGAGACTGCCCATGCAGTCATTGAACATGGATCAGAGGAAAGTTTTATGGAAATTATAAATGAACAGTCAAGGGAGAGTCTTTTGTAGCAAAATTATAGGAGTGTCTCCTTAGGTCAAAGTCAAAATAAGGATGAATAAACTCCCGAAGCAATTTTGAAAAGGTGAAATTCAATGATATTGCAGTTGTTGGACCAGGTGTTAAAATGTTATTGGGTATTAATTTAATTTTCATCCTGTCAACACTCATCTGAACTGTAACAGCTGCTAAACACGGTTCCACAAGAGCAAACCATCCTCACAGAGGAAACAGATGCCTAATCAATAGGGCCAATAGAAATATATGGCTCAGCTTAGCAACCTGCACAAGGCAGGTAGTGGGGGTGGGGGGTGGGGGTGAATTCCATAGAGCTCTGTCTTACCTGAAAGGAAAAGAATTTTAAAGATAGTGAGACCATTCAAGCAGTAAGAACAGGAGACTGAAAGTCTTGGGTTGGCTTCCTATTGACGTCTTTTTTTTTTTTTTTTTTTTTTTTAAATTTTGTGTGACCTTGGATTAGAAATGCCTTGGCTTCTTTGTCCTCCTTAGCTTTCAGAGATATTGAGGATGTTGTTTGAAGTGTATTGCTCTCTTTACTGCTATTATCATCTAACATGCTTTGCACATTTCAGAATAAAAATCTACTTTCTTAAGAAAAACTACCTTCCTTTAAATTCTAACATTAAAGAGATAATAAGAATGATCTAGTAATATTTAATAGCATCCTTGGGTGGATAGGTATAGATGACTTATCATTGGAAAAGGCATTTTGGATTTGAGTAATATCTTGACCACTGTACTTAGTAACATTGTACAGCATGCAATTTCACCTTCGGGAGATTTTCAAACAGAAGGGTAGATTACTATGTCTACACTAAATGTAATCTTACATGGAAGCTGTGGTTTGACTATATAACCTCTTAAGGTTGATTATGTCATTTATTTAATAATTTTTATGTAAGTTAGTATGTCTCATTTAGACTATCACCTTTGTGCATCTCAGACTTGGCTATAAATTCTTCTGGGATTATGAGGTGGTATACCAGGGATTCTCTGAACTCTCCTAAACAGGAGGAGATTTAAGGTACCCTTGAACTTCAATATTATTAGGTTTAAGAATTTTTTAAGTAAATGAAAGCAATTAGATTTAAAGGAATAGAATGCAAATCGTGCATGGATATTAAAATGATGCATCTTTCAGACAGTTTTAATGTTGAGATAGACCTCTTTGGCTTATATAAACACACGTGGTGATTTTTCTCCTTTTAGGTAATCCTCAGGAGAAAGATTCACTATGGCTACTTATCTAGTACGTTCTGGAGGAGGTTTTTCATTTTTCTGGGCTTGTTAAATGTCAAATAAAGCAAAACAACACAAAACAAAGAAACACCTCTCTTCTACTTATAATTTCACAATGCTTGTAGCATTTTTTACCTTCTGCTCTCAACTTCTATAGAAAATAAAAGCTTTAAGGAAGTATGCAATGGTTGTTATTTTATTCTATGTTGGAACAGTGGTTCTGTGCTCTTACTGTAAAAAAAAAAAAAAGGTTAGTTTTGAGGAGGTAAAATAATTATGGAAATGAGTTATTATTGAGGATAATTCAAAACACCATCAAGGACACATTGAGAATTTTCTATCATGAAATTCTTATATTAAACATAAATGCAAATAGGCAGGTAAGAGGAATTGAGCCAGGCTTTTAATAGAATAATAATTTAGAAATTGCTTTTTGGAATTTTTAGTAGGAAAACAAAAGGTAAAAACAAGAATTATATTTCTTAGAATTTATCTGAAACCGGGGACAAGGGCCATTATTGGTTATGTTAGAATGACAACATACTAAATGTTTCCCATTTTGTGTTAGGTATATGAAAAGCCTAAAATTCAGTACAGGCATATAATATCAAGAATACTTTCTTTCCTTTTTCTCTCCTCCTCCCTTCTCATCTTCCTTCCCCCTTTCCCCTTTTCCTACTAGTAGGAAATGAGTGTAGATAGAACACTTTGATGAATGAATTTTGTACAATTTCAGTGAAAAAATATGTCCTTACAAGTTAAATCAGGTTTCTCAATGTGTTAACACATTATCAAAATCATTTATAACCTGTATTCTTATGCCTGTAAATGAATTTCATCATATAATTTATATAAAATAGATAATAGATTAATGAATGTTATTATTTCTTTACTTTTACTAATAGATTATTACTAAGTGAGATCAGCTAAATTCTGAAGCTTTTAATGAAAGATTGACATAGCTTTTGTGAGCCCTAGAAATTTTATTTCTTTATTTTATCACTGTAATATATATCTGCAATCATCATTAAAACGTTTCTATCCATTAGAGGGTATTTTTAGTGAAATAATCAGCCTTATAAAATTTATGAAAAATATTTTAAAACAAAGTTAATATTTAGATTGTTTTTTTTTTTTTTTCCTCTTTCAACTAGAAGCCTTTCTAAAGCAAAGCTGCTTACAGCTAGCTCTTCATTCTCTTTCCGATGACCTCAGCACAAAAATGAACTATTTCAGGTACCAATTTATTTTGATTATGCTGTCTAGTAACTAGAGTGGTTGTGTAAGAGAGTGAAGTAAAAATAAGGGACAGAGAAACAGCTAGGGAGAATGCTAGCAACATTTCTTTGAAAACACCTGTGAGATTTAGACATGTTTTAAATTTTAATTGGTTTACATTTTACTCAGTAATTTAGTGGTGAAGACATTAACATCTGTGTTAATATATGGTTTTGGGCTTATTGTAAATTTTTAAATATAATATTATAATAATATGTCTTCTACTACTATTATCATACAAATAAATATCCATTGCCTTTCTTCCATGAAACCTCAAAGAGTTCAAATATACTACTTGGTTAATGTGCTAACACACCTTTTAAATCTCTGCTTAAGTTTTAGAGTAGCTTATCTTTCTTTGACAATAGGGTAATGAATTATTTGGTGTTTGTTGTCTTCCGCATTGTACCTCTATGCTAATTACAGTACCTGGTACATGATGTGTTGAATTAAGTTGAGTAGAAATTTTCAAATACTCCTTTATATTTATTTAAAACATATTATCTGCATTTGCTAGTTGGAGGAAAACAACACAAAGAGATTAAAATTTGTTCATGATCTCATGATCTCTTTAATCTTTAGAATCCTCATTTAGAGAATTTAATTCTAATACTCTTCTTAAGGTAATACTATAATCTTTAAACTGAAATGTATCCTCTAGCTAATGAAAGCTGAAAGCTAAGACATACATCTAAGCACAAACCTAAAATTAAAAATGTTGAATCTTGCACTAATCCTTCTATGAATAAGTTAGAAAAAGTTACTTATGTAAGTCTACAAAAGTTGTCGTTTGTTTCATAACTATAAAAACAGGTACTGAAGTTGTTTTAAAGTATATTTCCAAGAGATGTAGTGCAACATGGTTGTTGAGATTTTTATAGTTTGCTTTTTTTATCCAGAGCACTTATCATTACTTTACATATGTATATATCTTTTGTGAACATTTTTTCACCCAAAATGGAAGCTTCATGGGAGGATTTTTGTCTAGGTTGTTCACTACTAAAACCCATCTTAGAACAGTGCCTGGCACAGCACTGGTGCCCAGTTAGTGTTGGATAACGAACTGAGTGAATAATCCATATTCGTGCGTGATCATCAGTGGCTCTACAACAGCCTCAGTCTTGGTGAATTCTATGGCCTAACTTAAGTGATCCTATCGTGTGCCTTGAACCACCCTTTGTGGTAATTGTGCTGGCAGTATGGCCATTCCTGTTTTGGCTGTGATTGTTTCTTATTTTTTTTGGTCAGATGTATTAACTGTGAAATTATATTGTTGCTAGAAATTAATGAAGAATCTCCTACCACTGTTATTGTTGGATTTTAAGATTGTGTCATTTGTTGTTGCTTCTAAGGAATGGTTTTTGTAGGACAGACCTGTCAATAATGAATCCTTGCTAAGGTGTTGGCCTCAAATTCAGAGATCCATACCAAGGTGGGCTTGCTTGTGCCTCTAAGCCCTCTCCTGGTGAGGTTCACTTCAGATGTGGATAACTGAAATGATACAGATATCGTCGTCGGTAGCCGTCCGTCTCGAGAGACGATGGTGTAGCTTCTTAAGAGTCTATCTGCACCGCCGAGAATGGCTGTGCAGTCCGACTCGGGAGTGACACGGTATCTGTCTCCTCCCGTGTTGAATCGACATCTTGTGATGACGCTGGAGTGTCCTCTCCAGTGAAGCTGAAGCTACAGAGCCTGGGCAGGGCGATATGGAGGGTCTGCTGTTGCCCATGCAGCAGACCCCCCCTCTCTTCGCAGCTGAAGGGTCCAAGGGAAAGACGGAGTCAATACAGCTTGGCTTCAGGTGCGCTGCAGGAATTGCCGGTGTTGACTACAACGTCAAACCGCCTTAGGGACTCCGGCTCCGGATTTTCTGTCGGGGTTTACTCCCTTAGCCTTTCCCCTGAAGAGGTATGCCGCAAGGCAGCGGAGGTTTTTTGGAGTCAGAGTTTTCCTTCTCTGATGTGCAGATATATATCTGCAGATGTATATCTGATACAGATATACCGTACTTAAAATAATAATATAATGCATTAACCAATCTCGGGGAAAGACCAACTATTTTGCAGAACAGAAGCACTCTATAAATGAAAGAGCTTACTATAAACTATCATTGTTACTTATTAGTGTAATCTAATTCTGACTTCAAATTCCAAGCCTAAGTACTTCAGTCACCAGAGTGATCTTTTAATAGCATCAGATCGCCCTTGGTTTTTCTAAAAATTAAGACTTTCTTTCCATGTACAGATGTTGAAGATTTACTTTATTAGGTAGACCAAATGACTGCAGGATCAATTTCTGTTTTAAAAGATAGAAACTATCACAAGAATAATCTAACTACAGCATGTTTCCAGGAAATGATTTGGAATAGATTGTATTAAACAAAATATATTCATAGCATGTGACTGCTCTGTAAATTTTGGGGTATAGTATTAGAATCTATACTGGTTTGTGGGTGCAAGGAAGAAAAAAATAATTAACTGCTATGCTATGGTAATAATAAGTTCCTAGAGGAACACCAGGCTAAAATTAATTTATTGAAACTACCTTTGATTTCTAAAGGCATTTCTGAATTGCTCTCAGAATATAGCCATTGATTACAAAATGTTATTTGAGAAGGCAAAAGAGGCTGATTTTCCTGCAAACAAATTAAGAGATGCATATTGAGTGCAGGGAAGTATGACACCACTGAGAAATCGAAAGCAGTGGGACTTTAGGAAATCAATCAGCAGTCCAGTCCAATTAGATTTTTCCCATGCTTAGTAGTTGCTGGAACCCTATGTAGAATGTACCTATTTTCATCAGATATAAGCCTTTTGCTTTTATAGTAAGCCTAGGCCAATAAAATGAGCAGAGGGGTAGGTTAGGCTTTAACTTATTCATATTGCATATTTTCAAAATCCTAAGAAAGAAAACACAGAAATCCCTTGAAACCCGATGTAAATGTACATCCTTCTATGATAAGTTTTGTCCCAGTGACCTATTTTTTTCTCAGCAGTCCAGTTTGGGTGCCCTTTGGGGAAGTATGTCTCTCTAATCTGAGACCAATCACCAGCTTACCACATTTATTTTAACCTTTTTGGGAATGAGAAAACAAACAAACAAACCAGTATCTTTTCATTACATAAAAAGACAATAGCTCTATATTGTACTCATTTCTACTCAGAGCTGTATGCTGTAAAATCTCATGTTCATTCTCTTTTTTTCCCCCTGAAATAATGATAGGAAAATATTTTTAAAGATTAAAAAAAAAAGCAAATAGCATGATTAGTTGGATCTGAAGCATGTAATGATTCATTTGCGCACACATGTCTGCTCACAGAGCATTGTGGTACTAGATACTGCTTGTATGTTTTTTAAGATAATAAACCAGAAAGTTTATTGTTAACAAGTTCACATTTCCTCAAATTTATTATCTTAAACATGATATATAGTGTTTTTTTCAGAAATCATTAAAAAAATAATGTTAGAGAGTTCAAACATATCCCCAAATATATCAAACTAGGATATATTAGTAGTTGATAAAATGGGACTGAGATGTATATTAACTCAGGCTTAAAATACTTGAACTAAATTCAACTCAGGTTTCTTTGAGTACTATGTATAATGCCCTGTGCTAGCTGCACTAGAGTATCAAAATGTATTTGACACAGTTTTTATTCTCAAAGAGATTATGCACTAATACTCTATTCAAGCGCCTCATAAATCAGTAGTGGCACAGATTTGAGTTTATTACTTACTAGAAAATGTCCATTTCTCTTTTATAACTAATCAAGGACAATAAAAAATGTTTTATAAGTGTTTTAGTTTTTCTTTATTTTTGAAGGTAAAAGGGATATTCAGAGCAATAACACATACTATGAATTTTATAATTACAAAAGCCATCATGTCAAGAGTAGAAAATTTGAATAGCATGGATTAGCTCAATAAAGAAAATAGAAAGCATTTACGATTTATGCAATATAGAGGTAAGCCCTATGGGCTGCTGTTGACAAAATATATTTCTAATATTTCTTCAGTTTTGTTTAAAGATGATGGAATAAACTTATGCTCCAACTTTCCTTTGCCTAAAACCTTATTAATGACTTATATATAAACAAGCACAGTAGACAAAAACTATGATAATTCAATTAAATGGGACCATGAACATAGATATGTTCAGAAGGAGCCAGTTATGAAAGTTAGAGATTGTTCAGACTGTAACTTAAGCAAATTAGTGAATAACCCTCCTTACTTCCATCCTGGGAGATTTATCTGCCCACAGTGGGAAGCAGTGAGGGCTTAGAGCAGTGTTTTTACTAACAACAATTTTTTTTTTTTGCATGCTTGTGTGTGCATGTTGTTTTATTTTTATTATTTATTATTTATTATTTTTAAGTATATTTTATTGATTATGTTGTTACAGTAGTCCCAAATATTTCCCCCTTTGCTCCCCTCTGCCCAGTACTCCCCTTCCCCTGCAATCCCACCCCCCTTAGTTCATGTCTATGGGTCATGCATATAAGTTCTTTAGCTTCACCCTTTCCTATATTATTCTTAACTCCCCCTTGTCTATTTTGTATCAATTATGCTTCTTAATCCCTGCAACATTTCCCTATTTCTCCCCTTCCCCCTCCCCACTGATAACCCTACAAATGATCCCTATAGCTATGATTCTGTTCCTATTCTGGTTTGCTTAGTTGGATTTTGTTTATGTTTTTTAGATTCAGTTGTTGATAGTTGGGAGTTTGTTGTCATTTTAGTGTTCATAGTTTTGATATTCTTTTTCTTAAATAAGTTCCTTTAACATTTCATATAATAAGGGCTTTGTGATGATTAACTCTTTTACCTTTACCTTGTCTGGGAAACACTTCATCTGCCCTTCCATTCTAAATGATAGCTTTGCTGGACAGAGTAATCTTGGTTGTAAGTCCTTGCTTTCCATCACCCTGAATATTCCTTGCCAGTCCCTTCTGGCCTGCAAAGTTTCTTTTGAGATATCAGCTGATAGTCTTACAGACACCCCTTCGTAGGTAACTCTCTGCTTTTCTCTTGCTGCCTTTAAGATTCTCTCTTTATCTTGAACCTTAGGCATTTTAATTATGATGTGTCTTGGTGTGGTCCTCTTTGGATCCAGCTTGTTTGGGACTCGCTGTTCTTCCTGGACTTGTATGTCTATTTGCTTTGCCAAATTTTGGAAGTTTCTCTTCATTATATTTTTACATAAGCTTTCAATTTTTTGCTCTTCCTCTTCTCCTTCTGGCACCCCTATGATTCAGATATTGGCACATTTAAAGTTGTCCCAGAGGTTCCTAAGCCTTTCCTCATTTTTTTCAATTCTCATATCCTCATTCTGTACTGGTTGACTGTTTTTCTTCCTTATATTCCAAATCATTGATTTGAACTCAAGTTTCCTTCCCTTCACTATTGGTCTTGTGTGGATTTTCTTTCATTTCACTTCTTCCCTTATGCGTTTGCCATACTCAAGCATATCTGTCAAGCCTGTGAGCATCTTTATCACCAGTGTTTTGAATTCTGCATCTGTTAGGTTGACTATCTCCTTGTCTGTTAGGTTGGCTATGTCCTCATTGCTTAGTTCTCCCACTAGAACCTTGTTTTGTCCCCATTTTTGGGCCATACTTCTCTGTTTCCTCATCTTGACAGGCTCCTGTGTTTGTTTGCCTCTATGTCTTAGGTAGAACTGTTGCTTCTGTTACATTGTAAGGGGTGGAGCCTTAGGTATTCATCAGTACAGGGTGACCCGTTTCACCATGTTGTGGTGCTGTATGTGGGGGAGGGGTCCAAGAGGGAACAGTGTCGCTTGTTCAGCACTCGGCCCTTTTCCTGGCACTTCTCCCGCTTTCATATGGGATTGACGCCTCTCTAGCTCTTGCCCTGGCCGTCATTTATAGAGTGGGTGAGTCTGTGGACATTCTAGGACTGTGGGGGCCCTTTAAACAAGTGGACTCTGCTGAGAGACTGGCAGTTTCTTCCTCCGCCCCAACCCCCACTGGTTTGCACAGTCAGAAGCAATGAGGCTTGACCTTCTCTGGTTCTGGGACTGTAAGCTGTGTGATCTGGTCAGGAGCTGGGAATGCTCCCCAAGTGTCCCTCCCCACTTTTTAAAATGTGTGACTGTGCTTTCCACCAGCCTGCCTCTGCCACCAACGCCACCGCCACTGCCACCACACCTTGTCCTCTCCATCTGGGCTCCTCCCCTCCTACCTATCTGGATGAGTATTTCTTCTTTATATCTTTGTTTGCTGGACTTCCATGCAAATCGATTTTCTGGAACTTCTGATTGTCTCTAGTTTTGAGGTAGTTGTAGTCCTTCTTAATTGTGGAGGGAGACACAGTGTGTGTGTCTAGGCCTCCATCTTGGCTGTAAGTCCAACAACAAATATTTTTAACGACTATATCGAGTGCATTTTAAAAACAAATATCATTATTATATAAATACCATATTTGTAACTTACTTAACAATATACTTATTATAAAAATGTTAATGCCTAAAAAGTCATAGTAATCGGTGCTTTTGTAATTAATGTACATATTTAAATAATGTTACTTTCTCACTATTTTAAACAATGCTGTATTGAACATCCTTATAGAAAAACCTTTAACTTAATTATTTGCCTTTTATCAATATATTCTTTAATAAATTTTTGTATCATTTTGTAAGATTAACAAAAATAATATTGAGATTTTTTAATAGATTTTCTTTAAACCTAGACTAACTTTGGAGAAAAATATTAAACTTTTAAAATATTTAAAAATATGAACATACAGTAATATCTCTTACTTTATTCAAGTGTTTATTCAATGCATTTGAAGTTTTCTTCATTTTAATCCTAGATATTTTGGACCAATTTTATACATAAGGATTTTCATATTTTTCATTATTATAATCCTTTTTCATTTTCTAGAAAAGTTACTATGTTTTGCATATTTAACTATCTTAACTCTCTAAAAATTTTTATTTTACTATATTGATTATAATCTTCTCAGAGTATCTTCTGTACCCAACAGGTATCCTGGCTCAAGATGTATACATTTGCAATATCTGATTTTTAACTGCACTCTCTTCATCCTATTGACCCAGAGTGAGAACTGATACTCTTATCTGAAGGACTGTTCCCTTGAGTGTATTTAAACCAGACCATTCTCTGTGTTTAATCTGGGCTCATCAGGAAGCATTAGCCTTGATTGGTTTGTTTTTCTACCCCTCCATCTCAGGACTTGATGATATTGAGTTAACAACTATTCTCCCCAGAGAATAACTACCACAAGCCTGTTTCAAGTAATTCTAATATCTTGCTTATAGAAATATAACTGATCTTTTATTTTTCTTTTTAGTTGTACTTGAAGAACTGCTGTGATGAATTCTATATTTATTTAAAACTTTGAAGATCTGTGAGGACAAAATAATCACTAAAATCTCTATCATATTAGCATACTATTTATCATAGTTTCCACTCTTCATTGTTGAATTATGCAATACAGTTACAAAGAATAAGAATCATTTATTGAAGACTCATATGTTGGTGTACAATAAATCCTCATTAATCATGATTTATCTAACTTGAAATTTGTGATATTTCAGAAAAAAATGTAGGCATATATTTATCTTTGCAAATATCAGAAAAATAGATTAGTAAGCATTTTAGTAGTTAGGTAATACTGGAAATATTATTAAAAACAGACTGTATTTCTTTAAAAATATTCTAGAAACACATTACTCAGAAAATAAGGCTATCTATTGAAGCCCCAGCAAATTACAATCTATGAGACCCATCGTTCGGCAGCCGTCCGTCTCGAGAGACGATGGTGTAGCTTCTTAAGAGTCTATCTGCACCGCCGAGAATGGTTGTGCAGTCCGACTCGGGAGTGACACGGTATCTGTCTCCTCCCGTGTTGAATCGACATCTTGCGATGACGCTGGAGTGTCCTCTCCAGTGAAGCTGAAGCTACAGAGCCTGGGCAGGGTGATATGGAGGGTCTGCTGTTGCCCATGCAGCAGACCCCCCCCTCTCTTCGCAGCTGAAGGGTCCAAGGGAAAGACGGAGTCAATACAGCTTGGCTTCAGGTGCGCCGCAGGAGTTGCCGGTGTTGACTACAACGTCGAACCGCCTTAGGGACTCCGGCTCCGGATTTTCTGTCGGGGTTTACTCCCTTAGCCTTTCCCCTGAAGAGGTATGCCGCAAGGCAGCGGAGGTTTTTTGGAGTCAGAGTTTTCCTTCTCTGATGTGCCCTGACTGGAAGATCGAACCAGCGACACTTAGCTCGCAGGCCGACGCTCAATCCACTGAGCCAAACCAGCCAGGGTAATGAGACCCATCACAGCTTTTATAATAGTGCTTAATTAAGTTGTGCTGTCAATATATGGAATCCATCTCTAAGGATAGTAAAAGTCTCATTCACATTTTGTTCTGAGGTAGAGAAACTGTTGCATTATTATTCAAAACACATAGTTCTAACCCTACTTTTGAATAGCTGTGACTTATGATATCAAGTAAATAACTTACCTCTTCATAGTCTAATTGCTTCACTTAAATGAAAAAACACCATTGTGCATACCTCACAGAGTTACTTATAAGAGTTGAATGAGCTTGAGTAGGAAAGTTACCTTGAAAATTATAAATCAACAAAATTCTAACTACTCATTACTATGTACTAGATTACTTTTATTATAAATTCCAAAGATGATTTTGCCTCCAATTTTTGAATTCTGTGTTGCAAGGAGCACAATGGCTTGTGCTAGCTTGTCTATAAAATCATAATTGGTATGAAACAGCTTTGATAATCACCTTGGCTGAAATATTTTGAATAATTCCCAGTTTCACTTAAATATTTGAATGAGTAGTTATTCGGGAATAAATACCACTGATATCTTAGAAAAATAATGAGTCTTCATTTATGCTGTCAAGCTCTTTCCATTCTGTAAATTAAACACATCAATTATATTTAACAGTAAATTCTGATAAGCCCGTATTTACTGTTATAGCACAAATTTTCCATGTGACAGATTTTAAATTTGTGATGCTATTTTTCCATATAAACATGAAGCAAACTCAAACTATATTCTTATAAGAAATTTATAGGCAAGTAACAGAAGGATTAATCCTTACTAAGCTGTCATTAGTTAAATAATTAAGTCCAGAAAACTAACCTCACTATTGTTGAAGACTAATGCTGAAAAAATGTAAAGCATTAAATACTGTGTTCTTGTATATTGAAGCACTATTCTTTGTCGCTCCAGGTAGTTACATAAGAAGCACCCATTGTTTGGAGGAGGAGAGTCTCAGGAGAACAACAGAACAAAGCCACAAACCTAACATTCTTGCTTTTTATGTTGTAAAGAATGCAGTGTAGATATGTATAAGACAATAACATTAGGAGAAAAAAATCACACAAAAACAGTTATTTCTGAGAACCTTCCCCAGTCTAGAGAAAGGTCTGTAGAGCTGAAGAAAGGAGTTTAGCAATCAAAATGCTAATATGGGTTTCTTACCCCTTCCTCTTTCACTTTAGATGATTCTAAACTAATGGGGACAAATTAGAAGCCCCTAATAATTTTAGGGATCTGCAATTAGGTAAAATCTGTGCCACAAAGGATTATGTGTCTTTTTGGAAGGAGAGAATAAAAATGAAATGGCTATCTGGGTTCTCCATGCATAGGAATTATAGTACAAACAAATGGTTTTTCTAAATGATGTTGGCATACCTTTGTGAGTCAAAAAAAATTGCAGAAGACTTGCATATGCGGTATGGATTATATGATGAGACCACATAAGATTGAATACTTCAGATATGGCATTGGGAATATTTGAATTCCATAAACTAAATTGGAGGGTATACTTTAGTGGATGTCTCTATAGGCAGATGGTGATGGAGGACAAGTTGCTACCATTTCCCATGCCACCTCTCATGAAAATGACCTTGTTATTTAGACATAACACTAGGAAGAACGTGAAAGGTAGGAGGAGTTCCTTGAGTTTACTTTAAATTGGCAACATGATCTTTTTTTTCCTCCTAGGCAGAATGGGGTTAAGATTTAAAGCAGGTTGAGTGATAGAAAATAAAGAAAATTACTGTTGTGGACAGCTGAGTTTGAAAATATTGTACCTACTACACTAGTAATACTATTTTATATAGAGAGTATTTTTCCTAATATAGAATTCACCATAATGACTTATTTTATATACATAAAGCATAAAACAGAGAAAGATAAGGAAACTGGCAAATGGCATTACCTGACAGGTTTTCTCCTTGTTTTCTTTTGACATATGCTAAGTTCATGTGCAAGGAGAGCGGAGTTCCATTTCTGTCCAGTCTCATGTTTAGATGCTAAGAAGAACAATTTATTTCCTCTCTGCCTTTTTATCCACTTGAAAATGATTTGAGTAAAGTTGTTACTCTAAATGAAATGGGTAGAAAGAAACTTGGTTCTTACCATCTTTTCTTGGTAATGATATTTTGGTTTTAGGTGATGATTTTTTGGTTATATAATAAAATCCTTTAACCAATGGTGACTCTTAAATCTCTTGCAAGGAGGTTAGGAAGGCAATCTGAAAATAGGGAAGTGGCTGCATTTTCATAGATGGCACACTGAAACATTGTGTATTATTTGGATAGAGATAATAAAAAAATAACAAGATTTAATCATTATCTTCCACCCAGTGGCACCCCCAGATGCAGTCTCAGTGATAAAACCTTTAATTATTAGACCTCCTTGTGTGCCGCCTTCTGCTTATTGCTTATGTATTTTATATCATTTCTAGGGTATTCTGCTTCAAATTCAGGCAAGGAATAGAGAGAAGATAATTCTCAGTGGTTTCATGTTGATAAATAGACCAACCAAAGAAAATAGATCCATAGAAAGTTCTTGGATATTTTGGAGCTGAGTTTATGCCTTGAACCCTTAAAATAAAAAAAATAAATAAAAATTGAAATCTTTGATCTTTCATTTTTAATTTTAAGCTGTCTTAAATTATGTCACAAGAGGCAGTATGGGTCAGCCCTTTACTGCACTTCAGTGTACTGTGCATTCCCTAATCTGACTGTCACACCTCATTTTTCACTTAAACAAGACATAAACATATCAATGTATTTAATCTTAAAATAGCAGGATAGCATTTCCCTATTTCTTTGGAGCTTGTTTTATGTAACTGAATCTTGGACAGGAATATATTGCAAGACCTGGAAACTATATGACTTAATGAAGCAGATTAAATTCTTCAACTAAAATACTGAGGATTTTGGTGCAAGTACTAGAAAACTCACCAGCCTATTCATTTAATAAATACCTATTAAGCACATTCTATGAAAAGGTCATAAGCATGTAGTAGTAAAAAACAAACTCTCTCTCTCTCTCTCTCTCTCTCTCTATATATATATATATATATATATATATATATGTACATATATATGTACATACATATATATGTGTGTGTGTGTGTATATAATTTTAGTAGAGTGAACAGACAGCACATAATAAGCTAAAAAACAAGACAAAACAGCCAAAATTATGGTAAATATTATGAAAAAACAACCAACCAAACCCAGGGGTTTGTTTCTGATAGAGTACCTGTGTGGTTAGTTCACAATGAAGATCAGGGAATGTCTTTCTGAGAAGTTAGTATTTAATCTGAGCACTAAATAGCAAGAGGAGATAGCTAAGTGAAGATTGTGTGAGAGAGTTTTGGAAGCAAAGTGGAACTAGATGAACAGAAATTCCAGAGTGTCAAATGCCTTTTGGATGAGGGTGATGGCAGCATAGGGAAAATAGCTGAAAGCGGTAGATGTGGGCTGATACTATAGATGTCAGGGAAATTGAATTTTATTCAACAATGATGGAAACCTAGGGTGGGGTTTAACACAAGGGCGTAAAGGGACTTGTCTGACAATTTAAAAATACTACTCTCTGTTATTAATATACTATCAATGATAAAATAATATATCTGAAATTTGCTTAAAATCCATTTGCAGAAGTATTGGGCAGAAGCCAATGAGGCTGATATAACAAGATTAGCCATGAGTTTGATACTTATTAAAGTTAGTTACATGGAATTCATTATACTATTACTTCTATATATATTTGAAAATTTTCATAATACTAACATTTAAAGCTATATAAAACCACCACTTTCTCCTCAGGTGTAATAAGCAATCTAGTGTCCAAATTTGGGTCTATAAATACTACCATTCACTAAAAGGAGGGTAAATAGGATAGACTGCTAGGGAATAGTGGTCAGAAGTATAGATTGAATGATGGTGCCATTTCTTGAGTCAAGAAAGACAAGTCAGTATTGCAGCTTGGAGAGGTGCAATGCTCTAGATGGGATTATTTGTTCATAGGAATTTTTTCCCTTTTCCCCCTTGCATTCTATTCCTAAGATAGAGCACACATCATACCCCATTGCTTTGGATTTGGCCACAAGAATGGCTTTGGCCAACAGTACAAAAAGACTTGAAAGCTGCTGTGCTTGAGCACAATCTCTAAATGTGCTAGCATGTTTTTTATTTTTATTTTTCAGATTTAATGTGTTTTATTGATTAAATTATTACATTTGTGCCAATTTCCCTTCCCTCTGCTCCCCTCCACCCGGTGGCCCCCCTCCCTCCAGTTGTCCCCCCCTTTTAGATTATGTCCATTAGTTGTGCATACAGTTCCTCCCAACCTCTCTCCGTCTATTCCATTCCCTCCTACCTTGATCCCCAATTCCTATATCATCTCCCTCCCTTTCGCCATTCCCCCTCCCTGTTGACCTCCCCCCAATATGCTTCCCATACCCACAGTTCCTCTTCCACTCTCGTTGCCTATTTAGTTTGCCTTTGTTTCATCTCCCTAGCTTCTGTTTTTTTTTTTAAACCAGTCCCTTTAACATCTCATATAACAGTGGTTTGGATCTAATGAACTCTTTCAGTTTTATTTTGTCCTGGAAACACTTTCTCTGTCCTTCTATTCTGAATGACAATTTCGCTGGATAGAGTATTCGTGGTTGTAGGTTTTGGATTTTCATTACTTTGAATATTTCTTGCCAGTCTCTTCTTGCCTGTAGGGTTTCCCTTGAGAAGTCAGCTGATAGTCTAATTGGGACCCCTTTGTACATAATTCTTTTCTTCTCTCTTGCTGCTTTTAAGATTCTCTCTTTATCTTTAATTTTTGACATTTTGATTATAATGTGTCTTGGAGTGGTTCTCCCTGGGTCCAGTCTCTTGGGAACTCTCCTTGCTTCCTGGACCTGCAGGTCTATTCCCTTCCCCAAGTCTGGGAAGTTCTCCTTTATTATATTTTCACTCAATTTTTCAAGTTCTAGTTCATCTTCCTCATTCTCTGGCAAACCAATGATTCTTATGTTGGGCCTTTTATAGCTGTCCCAGAGGTTTCTGATCCTTTCATTGTTGCTTCCCATTTCCTCTCGCTGCATTGGTTGACTGCTTGTTCCTTTTCCATATTCCAGTTTGTTGAAATGAACTCTGGATTTTATTTCCTTTCCTTCTGTCTCGTATGCGGTTTTGTTCCTTTCGTTATGAAAGTTTTTCGCTTCTTTCATATCTTTTTCCTGCTCTTTTGTGAATTCTGTAAGCCACCTGATAACAATGGCCCAGAACTGAGCCTCTGACAGGTTTCTTATCTGTTCATCTGTCAGGTTCTCTATCTGCTGCCTGGTGAGTTGTGTTACCGGTATTTCTAAAGTTGCCTGCCTCATTTTGACAGATGCGTTTTGTTTTCTTGGGCTGGCTGTCGGGGGCAGTGCCTGTGTACGCGTCACAAATCAGCGACCGGCCGGCGCCTGCCTGTCCGCGACCTATTTCGCAGCCCTGTGGTGCTTTCTGTGGGGGCGGGGGTCCAAGATGGATTCACACAGTTATTCAGCTAGGAGACCAGGATCCGTCCTCCCGCCCCCCTGGGCCTCACTGTTCAAGGCGATGCGGCGGCCGCTCTCCCCAGCTCCGGAGTCGCGCACCGCCAGGGGCTTGGCCGCCGGGACTCCTCGCCGGGGTCGCGCACCGCCAGGGGCTTGCGCAGCCCGGATTCCTCGCCGTCCGCTGCTCCGGGTGCAACCGCAAACAGCACTGCCCACTTTAACTCTTACCTGCCCAAATGGCACCGTTGGTTTATAACTTCATATGTTGGACTTCCGTGTAGTTTTATTTTCTGGAATTTCTAGTTATCCTTTGTTTTGAAGTAGTTGTATTCCTCTATAGTTGTAGAGGGAGACCTAGCGTGTCCGTCTAAGCCTCCATCTTGGCCGGAAGTCGCATGCTTTAGTTTGGTCCCTATTTCTTGCCCTCCACCATGAAGATAGCACGGGCCACTGATTCTCTGATCTTCTGACCTGGGATCTGAGATGAGATGACACCGACCTGGTTCTAGTCAAGTCCATCAGAGTTGTAGCACTCAAGTAGTAGGCACAAAAAATAAATATAGTTGGGAACCACTGAGATATTACAGTTATTTGTTATCCCAGCAAAGACCAGTGATATAAGCATGGATGGAGATATAAATATGGAAGTCATTAGCATGTCAATTGTATTCAGAGCCATGGTACTAGATGAGATAATCTAACTGAATTAATCCCTCCCCTTTGTTTTTTCAATTTTGAGAAATGGACTCACTGAAAGGAAACAAAGTTAGGCAAAACAAACAAACAACCCCACAGAACTAAGAAGTTCTTGGAAATTTATGGCTAAAGAGCATTTATTATTTTCCATAATGTTTAGGTTAGTTTGACCTCAAAAATTGGCAAGTAGATATTTTCACATTTAGAAAGTATTTTTATTGATACATGTGCAAATCAAACAAAATGTAAAATGCCCTACTTAAATTATATATCACCATAACACAGAAATTACTGATAATATTTAAAATTTTAACAATGTATTTGAAATTGGAGAAGGTTATCACTTGAAATGAGTTGATGTCTATGTGCCAAAAATTATATCACTACCTTTAAAATATAATATGAATTTAGATTATATTTTTCTTGGTATAAGTTTTTATCATAATATATTAGGCTTTGTTTTAACTAGGTGAAATAGGCATTTCTAAATCGATGATAAATGTCTTTTAAAAATGCATATGACTATGCTGGTGGTAATGTGTTAAGTCATTATAGACATTTCACATTTCCAAAATAATATATTTGATTTGCATTTGATTTAGGGTAAGTGTCCTATCATAATATACTCAGTTCATCTCCACACCTATTCTTTTCTTTTCTCAGCAATGTCATAGGCATCTATATACACTTGTATTTCCCCTAATGCTAAAAGTCCAAACAGCTCATAGTCAATGTGGGGTGGCGGGCTTAGTAGAAAACTATTCTTGAACCAAACACATCTCTTTTCAATTTTCATGTTACATTATTGTTTTGAGTGGTTTTTCAACTTTGATTTTAAAATGTATTATTATTAATTAGTATTTGTTTGTAAGACACTCAATTTTTAATAATTCGTATAACAAGTTTGGAGTTCCTTTTATTTGCTTGTATCCATGCAGTTTATTAAAGCCCCAGACAGAATGCTGACATGTAGTCTTATGCTACTATAGTCCATCCTATCTAAATTTATTTGACTAATAGAAGTGATTGCCTCAACCCCTTGTTCTCACATAAGAATTTATTTTTCTTTTTTATTTTCTTTTTTTTCTTCTCTCCCCTTCCCTCCTTCCCTCTGGGCACTGTCGATCTGTCCCTTGTTTCCATGCCTATGGTTCTATTTTGCTCATTTGTTTGTTTTGTTCATTAGTTTCCTGTGTTTGAGATCATATGGTATTTGTTTTAGGTGAGATCATATGGTATTTGTCTTTTGCTGCCTGGCTTATTTCACTCAGCATAATACTCTCCAGTTCCATCCATGTTGTCGCAAAAGGTAGGAATTCCTTCTTTCTTTCTGCTCGTAGTATTCCATTCTGTAAATGTACCCATTTTTTTATCCACTCATCCACTGATGGGCACTTAGGCTGTTTCCAGCACTTCACTATTATAAATAGCAGTGGTATGACTATAGGGATGCATAGGTTCTTTTGAACTGGTGTCAGGATTCTTCAGTATATTCCCAGCAGTGGAATTGCTGGTTCAAAAGGCAGTTCCAGTTTTAGTTTTTTGAGGTAATTCCATACTGTTTTCCAAAGTGGCTGCACCAGTCTGCATTCCAACCAACAGTACACTAGGGTTCTCCATGTCTATTGATTTGTTAATGATGTCCATTCTTATCAATGTGAGGTGGTATCTCATTGTAATTTTAATTTACATCTCTCTGATGGCTAGTGATGTTGATTCATTTTTCATATTGCTGATGTTTTCTTTCACTGAGAAGAAAATGTTTAGTTTGATGTAGTCCCATTTGTTTATTCTTTCATTTATTTCCTTTGCCCTAGGAGATATATTGGCAAAAATATTGCTGTGTAGAATATCTGAAATTTTACTGTGTATGTTTTTCCTCTAGAACTTCTGTGGTGGGCTTACATTTAAGTCTTTTATCCATCTTGAGTTTATTCTGGTGTGTGGTGTAAATTGGTGGTCTAGTTTCATTTTTTTGCATGTCCCTGTCCAGTTCTCCCACCATTTGTTGAAGAGACTAGTTTTACTCTATTTTATGCTTCTGCCCCCTTTGTCAAATACTAATTGACCATAGAGACCTAGGTTTATTCCTGGGCTCTTTATTCTGTTCCATTGATCTGTTTGTCTGTTCTTATGCCAGTACCAGACTGTTTTGATTACAGTGGCCTTGTAATATAGTGTGATATCAGGCATTGTGATTCCTCCTACTTTGTTCTTCTTTCTCAAGATTGCTGAGGCTATTCAGGCTTGTTTTTGGTTCCATATAAATTTTTGAAATATTTCTTCTAAATCTGTGAAGTATAGTATGTCACTGGCACTTTAATAGGAATTGTACTGAATCTATAAATTGCTTTGAGTAATATGGTCATTTTAATGATGTTAATTCTTCCAATCCATGAACAGGGTATATACTTCCATTTATTTGTATCTTCCTTAATTTTTTCAGTGTTCTGTAGTTTTCCGAGTACAAGTCTTTTACCTCCTTGGTTAAGTTTATTCCTCATTACTTTATTTTTCTTGTAGCTATAGTAAATGGTATTTTTTTCTACTTTCTATCTCTGATATTTTATTGCTGGTGTACAAAGATACCTTCAATTTCTGGATATTGACTTTATATCTCACTATTTTGCCAAATTCACTTATTAAGTCAAGTATTTTTGGTGGAGGCTATAGATTTTTCTGTGTACACTATCATGTCTGCAAATAATGACAGTTTTATTTTCTCTTTTCCAATTTGGATGCCTTTTTATTTCTTTTTCTTGTCTGATCACTGCAGCTAGAACTTCCAAAACTATGTTGAATAAAAATGGAGAAAGTGGACATCCTTGTCTTGTTCTTGATCTTATGGGGATTGCTTTCGAGTTTTTGCCCATTGAATGATGTTGGCTGCAGGTTTCTCATATATGGCTTTTATTATGTTGAGCTATGCTCTCTCTATTTCCACTTTGCTAACAGTTTTTATCATAAATGTGCTCTGTACTTTATCAAAAGCTTTTTCAGCATCTATTGATTTGGTCATGTGATTTTTGTCTTTCATTTTGTTTATGTGGTGTATTACATTTATTGACTTGCGAATCTTAAACCATCCTTGCATCCCTGGGATGAGTCCCACTTCATCGTGGTGTATGACCTTTTAAATGTGTTGCTGGATCTGGTTTGTCAGTATTTTGCTGAGGATTTTAGCATCTATGTTCATCAGTGATATTGGCCTGTAGTTTTCTTTCTTTGTTGTGTCTTGACCTGGTTTTGGATTCAGGATAATACTGGCTTCATAGAAAGAGTTTGGGAGTCTTCCTTCCTCTTGGATTTTTTGGAATAGATTGAGAAGGATAGGAGTTAGTTCTTCCCTAAATGTTTGGTAAAATTCACCTATGAAGTGATCTGTTCCAGGGCTTTTGTGTGCCCTGAGGTTTTTGATTACAGCTTCAATTTTACTTCTTGTTATTGGTTTATTCATGTTTTCTTCTTCTTCTTGATTCAGCTTTGGAAGATTATGTTTCCAGAAATGTGTCTATTATGCCCAGGTTGTGGAATTTCTTGTCATATAGTTGTCCATAGTATTTTCTTACAATCCTTTGTATTTCTGTGGTATCGGTTGTGATTTCTCCTCTTTGGTTTTTGATTTTATTTATTTGGGTCATTTCTCTTTTTTTTCTTGATGAGTCTGGTTAAAGGCTTGTCAATTTTGTTTATCTTTTCAAAGAATCAGCTCCTGGATTCATCGATCCTTTGAATTTTTCTTTTAGTGTCTATGCCATTTAATTTTGCTCTGATCTTGATTATTTATTTCCTCCTGCTTGCCCTTGGCTTAGTTTGTTGTTGTTCTTCTAGTTCCCATAGAGGTAGGATTGGGTTGTTTATTTAAAATTTCATCCTTTTTAGATAGACCAATATTGCTATGAACTTCCTCTCTGGCATGTCTTCACTGTGTTCCATAATTTTTGGACTGTTGTGTGTTCATTTTCATTTGTTTCTAGAAACTTTTTGATTTCTTCCTTGATCTCATTGTTAAACCATTAATTGATTTATAGCATGTTATAATGTCTCTTGGAGTAGGCCTGTTTGAGTTCATCTTCATTGGGACCCTTTGTGCTTCCTGGACTTGTGTGGCTTTTTCTTTCACCAAGTTAGGGAAGTTTTCTGTCATTGTTCTTTCATACAGGTCTATCACTTGCTCCTCTTCTTCTCTTTCTGGTATCTATATGATGCAGATGATACTACATTTCATGCTGTCCTACAGCTCTCTTAAAACCTCACTCTTTTGTAGTCTTTTTTTCATTTTGTTGCACTGTCTGGGAATTTGTTTCTATGTTTTCCTCTAACTCACTGATCCAATCTTCTGCTTCATCTAGCCTGCTTTTAATTCCTTCTACTGTGTTCTTCAGTTCATAAATTGTATTCTTCATTTCCTCCTGGCTCTTATTGGTAGTTTCTATGTCCTTTTTAATGCTGGTATAGTTCTCAGTAAGTTCCTTGTAGCTTCTTCCCTGGAGTTTTCCTTAGTGCCCTAGAGTTATTTGTAGTGTTCTTTAAGCTTGCTGAGCTCATTGAGCTTACTTATAATAATTTCTTTTTTAAATTCCATGTCTGATAGTTTGCTTGCCTCTGTTTCATTTAGCACTCTTTCTGGGGATTCCTCCTTTCCTTTTGATTGGGAGTTGTTTCTTTTCTCCCCAGTTAGGTGGCTCTTGTTTGTTTCTGCTTCTTAGATTGATCTGTTTTGACTTTCTGTCTTTGTAATGTGACCTTCGGTAGTAGGAGACCCATGGGATTCAGTGGTGTAGTGTCTTGATCTCCTGAACTTGATCCTCTTGGGATACCCTTTTTGCTGTTTATTTGTGCTGTCTGGTTGCACCTGGGTTTTGGTTGTTGTTTTTCTCTTTTCCTGGTCTTGCCTACAGCTAGCTGCCCACCATGTCTTGTATACTGTTGTAGAGGTGCACTTTCTTTACTTCCTGGATCTGCCCCTGGTGACATCAGATTGTGTCCCATTCTGGCCTAGGCAGTCTGTTTGAGACTGCTAGAGATCCACTGTCTTTGTCTTCCTCCTTCAGTTGTTAATCTATTCGATCTGTAATCAGCTATCAGGCTTAAGCACCAACAAGAGGGCAAATTAGTTCCTGAGTATAGGGCTGTTGATTCACTTCAGGCTGATGCCATTTGGAGAGGAGTGGTCTGCCTGCAGGATGAGCGGTGAATCAGCATTGGGACCCCATCAGCTTGGCTGCTCTCTGAGATCTCCCTTCATAGCCACGGCCCCAAACTCTCCATAGGTGTCTCTAGTCCACTTTGCCCTCCCTGTGCTGGAGGTCAGGGTAAATGGGTGCCAGTGTATTTTTGTGTGTGGTCTTTTTAAGAATCTCTCTATCTCTCCAGCAGTCTCTCTCAGGCTGACCAAAAACCCTGCATCTTTTTACTTTTCACATCTGGGTGCTGTTTTACCCTTGGCTCTGTTGGTATATGCTGGGAACCCCAGCTGTGGGTTTAGACCCCACCCATCTCAGGGGGAACCCTCAGCTACTGAGATGTTTCTCTGTCCCTTCAGCTGCCACCCGTGTGAGCCCAGCCAGCTATCTTGCATCTCTGTACTTCCTACCAGTCACGTTATGATGAAGTTGCCTCCTCTGTCTGTCTGTGGTTATCATGCTTCTCTCCAGCTGTTGTTCAGTAGGTTATTCCAAATGATTTCTCCCCAAATGAGTTGTAATTCCAGATTGGTCCTGGGAGTAGGTGAGTGTAACTCCTCCTCCATCTTGGATCTCTCCTCACATTAGAATTTTATTATAAGTATTTCATTAAGGTGAGGAAGGATATGGGGGTCATTTTATGAATTGTATATTTTCATCTATTTAACTGGTTAACAAGAAGAACAATAATTATTATTGCCATTTTAAAGCACTTACTATATTTCAGATATCATTGTAAAAACATTACATGACATATTTAATCCTTGTACAACCCTATGAGTTAGATTTTGGTCATATTCCCATTCAGTAGATGAAAGAACAGTTTAAATACTTTGCCCAATGTTATGCAGTTAGTAAATTGTGGAGTCAGGATTTAAACTGCTCTGTCTAATTCTAAAGCCTATATGCTTAATTCTGTTATTATAGTCCCTGTTATAGTAGGTTAACAGCTCCATCAGACCACCTCCAAGTCTCAGTATTTTAACAAGGTAAAAATTTATTTCTTGCTCATATCACAGTTCAATCAGATGATTGGTGTGCAACCTTGTAGGCTCTTTCTATGTAGAGTCTTTGTCCTTCCCTAGAACTGCGGAGTTTAATATGGTAGTCATGTGGCTGTTAAATTGAAATGTATTAAAATAAAAAATACAGCTTCTCAGCTTCAGTATTCAGATTTAAGTGCTCAGTAGACACATTTGGGTAGTAGCTTTTGGGGAGTGCAGATAGAGAACACTTTCATCATTACAAAAATTCTGCTGGACATCCTTGTCTAGAAGCTCTGGGTCTTTCTCTGGGACCTGTGCTTGAGGCCTCATGGACGATTGTCAGGGAGATTATTTGTGAGCCAGGCTGAGGTCTAGTAATTACTTTGTTCCACTTTCCTTTGGCCATAACTCAGACAGTTGTCTGTACTAAGTGCGAGGTAAACTGGTAAATGTGGTTGAGCTGTGTATTCAAGAGCCAAAGGGAAATGGCTGCTGAATAATCAACTAGGTTCTGTCTCAGTGTTGCTCTAAATGTGTCTCTTTTCTAAGCATTTACTGGGTACTTACTGTATACCCATCTCTAAGCATATGAAGTGCATTATGAAACCCTCACAAGATGTTGGGAAGATTAAATTATTCTTTGGATAATTGTCATTGCCCCTCTGCTTACCACTGATGGGGAAGGAGTTTCCTTTTACATCTCCTTGATGTTGGGCCTGGAATACGTTTGGTTTGGCCAATCAAGTGTGAGCTAATGTGATATTATTACTGTGTAAATTTGGGTCTTAAGAAGCAGCACATTTTACTGCATAAAACTTTGGCAACTTCAGAACTCCACTATAAGGAATCTTGTAACCAGGTATCCATCGTCCATCCAACCAAGGCCCCAGAATAAGGCACATGGAACTGACCTGGACTTACTTCACATATGGACTTCCTTTCCAACCTATAAACCCATAGACCTATAAGTGAGAAACTAATGCTTATTACTCTATGACTATGTGATTTTGTATTATTTGCTATGCAGCAAAAGCTAATACAAATTTTTGAAGCAGAAACTATTGTGAATAAACTGAGATCCAAAATGGTTAAGTGTCCTATATCACATGGCTATTGAATAGAACTGGGATCAAACTCTGCCTCTCTTATTCCATCCAACATACATGCCTTTAATCATTATGCCATGCTACCTTTAAATAGTGTTATTTTCAGGTACAAAAGAAACATTATTTAGAAAATGCCAGGGCTGTTTAATCTTCTGTTATATATTTCTTCTATTAATAGTTTAATTTTCCCACTCTACTCTTTAAGTTCTCCGTATCTGTAAACTTAATTTGTATTGTGTGCTATACACATACGTGAATGTGACAATGAACAAAATTTTGATGTTTTCTAAAGAATATAATTTCTTCAGGGATAATCTTTAGACTGTGATTTCTGACAATTTTCTCTTTTTGGAAAGTAATCTTGATGACATTGTGGCAAAGCTGAATGGATACACTGAAGGAAATCAGGCAAATATTGCTCCAAGTCAGGTTTGAACAATGATCTCAAAGACGTGGCACCTTTTGGTAAGAACTCAAAAGAGATGCTTTTAAGAGTACTTATTTTTCCATTTGTGCAAAAAGGCTCTGTTATTATTTAAGCAGCATGTGGCTCCTTGCTAAGCCTCCAAGAGTACTTGTGGACACTGAAAATATGAAAAATAAATAAATGGGCAAGATGCAAGGAAAACTTCTGGTTGAGGGAGTATTAGCGTAGTTGTGAAGTGCTAGTGTATTTGAGTAGTTTTGGCTGTTGGACTAGTTGCACACTTAGGATATGCAAAGAGGACATACAGATGGCCAATAGGCACATGAAAAGATGTACAACATCACTAATCACCAGAGAGATGCAAATTAAAACCACAATGAAAGTTCACCTCATGACAGTCAGAATGGCAATTATGAAATAATCAACTAACAAGTGTTAGCAAAGATGAAGAGAAGAGGCTCATGCACTGTCGGTGAGAATTCAGACTGATGCAACCACTATGGAAAGCAGTATGGAGTTACCTCAAACAAATTAAAAATGGGCTCTGGCTGGTAGCTAAGTTGGTTGGAACATCATCCCATACACCAAAAGGTTGTGGGTCTGATTCCCATCAGGGCATGTATGAGAGGTAACCAATCAGTGTCTCTCTCTCCCCCTGCTTTTCTCTCTCTAAAATCAATGAACATATCCTGAGGTGAGGATTTAAAAAATTAAAAATGGAACTGCCTTATGGCCCAGCTATTCAAAATTTCTGGGAATTTATACGAATAAACCTGAAACACTAATTTGAAATAATATATGCTCCCCTGTGTTCATTGTAGCATTGTTTACCATAGCCAATATTTGGAAACAGCCCAAGTGCCCATCAGTAGATGAATGGATAAAAAAATCTGTGTTATATTTACACAATGGAATACTACTCAGATGTAAAAAAAAAATCTTACCCTTTGTGACAGCATAGATGGACCTGGAGAACATTGTGCTAAGTGAAATAAGCCAGTCAGAGAAAGAGAAATACCATATGATTTCACTCATTCATGGAATCTAATCAGCAAAGTACATAAACTAACAAGCAAAATAGTGACAAATTCATAGAGAGCAGGCTGACTGCTGTCAGGGGTGAGGGGGAGAGCTGGGTGGGGTAGGTGGAGGGATTGAGTAAAAAATTTAAAAAAGAAAAAGGATATAAAAAACATGTTCAAAATATATTTAAAAGGGTTTTAAAAACACTGAAGTTTCCATATTTCCCTTAGTGTGATCTTTTTTCTTTTCAGATGGTGGTATTGTTATAAGCTAATATTATATGACTATAGTTGTAGCCAATATGAGTTTAATGAAATGAAAATTGCATATTTCCCTAATGTGACTACAACTTTTCATTAAAAATGTGGGCCATGAACTAGCAGCACTGGCATTTCCAAGGAGATTATTAGATGTGCAGTTACTGGCCCTACCCAAAACCAACTGAAACAAAATATTTATTTTAACAAGTTTTATTTAACAGTAAATAATAGCATAAAATTAAAAGTTATTGTCTGGGAGTTAACAAATTTCAATTCTATTATTAACCAGGTTGATATTTCTTTACATTTTCATAAGGAAATGAGTTATTTACTAAGGTCAAGTGGAAAATAATGTGAGAGGAAACGCAAAAATATTAGCTATTTTATAATGTAATACATACCTGACTACTAGTTAATGTCCAGAGAACTGTGAAGAGAGGTTTTTCTTTTAATGCTCAAAATAAGAGTGAAAATGTAGCAATTTAATTATGTTTCAGTTTACAATCTTATTCTAAAGTTAGCATACTTTTACTCAAGTAGTGTTAAGTACATAACCGAGGAAAATATTATAAACTTGTATAAACCTTTTAGTCAAAGAGTTATTAAATAAAATAGATTTGGAAAGTAGAACAAAATTAATATGAATAAAGGCAAGGAAGGACACTCCTCTGGAGTCTTAGGAGGGAACATGACCCTGAAAACCTCTTGATTTTGGATTTCTGGCCTTTGGAACTGTGAAAAAATAAGTTTTCGTTGTTTTAAGCTATCAAATTTGTGGTAATTTGTCATGTTACTTCTAAGAAACTAATATACTGCCATACCAAATAATTCTGAAACTTAATATCTTAGAAATTTATGTTTATTGATTATTCACATCATAGTCTATTGTGTTGGCATGTGAGACTGCTTCACAGAATCATTCACAGACCCATGTTCTGCCCATTATTAAGAACTGTGACTGCCATTAAGTAGTGCTCCTACTTAATCTCTTAGTTTCTTTATTAGAACATATTACTAAACACAACAGAAACAACCGACATATACTATTAGAATATGGCTTTCCTGTCTGTCATCCTCCCCTAGAATAAGTTCAGCAGACACAGAATATAGATGACAGTTTACCAAATGTATTCAGTTCATAATATGGATCTGCAGCCATTCAGCTTGTGGTATCTGTTTTCTCATCTATTATTGACCATTAAACCAGTTCCATAGATTTTATGCTTCTGTTATGGCAGAACCCACTTCAATTTCTAATTTCTGTATTATTCATATAAGATACCTGCTGAAATAAACATCCTTGAAATTCAGTGGCTTATCAAGTACACATATCACAGTGAATGCAAGCTGTTCCACTTGGTCAATGAGGGACCCAGGCTTCTTCCAGCTTCAGCATAAAGCTCCAAAAGATGCAAAATACAGGATCATAAAAATAGTTTTCCGGCAGGGTCTAGAAGTGGTATACATCAATTCTACCCAAAATCCACCACCTAGAATTCAGAGACAGAAACCCAATCTAAGAACAATGGAGTCTCTCTGTATTATATTGTATCTTCCTGTATTCCAGGAAGTTAAAAGGGGTTATGAGAACAAACACCATTGATTCAAATGTAGTCCTTAATATAATCTTTTTTCTTTTATACTAAATATATATTAAGATATTACTAAGTATACTGTTAAAATATTGAAGAATGAAAGAAAGTTGTTTTAATTGTTGGGAGATTTATTATAGAGATTTTTAAAAACATGACATAGAATTATTTGAGGGTGAAGTGACTGTAAAGATTTGGGGAAAGTATATAAAGTTATGAAACATAAACTACCTAACAGATTCTATACTTTGATTGCTTTCCAAGTATCTTTAGTTTCTTTATTATAAAGGAATGGGAAATTATAGAAAATAGAGAGTAGCTTTCATTTAATCAAGAAAAATAATGAGAAATTTCAACCAGGGACCCTCCCATCCACATCTGTAACAGTAGCAGACACTATTAATGTTTGATACATCATCCATATCTTTTCTTTGTTCACCTACAATTTCAATGCAAAGTGCCCAACACTTTTACAGTGTCCTATACTGAGTACCTGCATTTCTCTGGCCTTCTGCTTGAAAGATTTCTCTAGGGCTACAAAATCTTGCTCAGTCCAGGTCTGACATCATCCAAAGTGCTAGGGATTTAATACCCCCAATTGGAACCCCTGCTTCAATGAAGCGTGTGAATCATTGACTAAAGATATAGCCAGCTTTTCTGTTTTTAGAGGTACTACATGGTTCCTCAGAGGGTTTTCAGTGGGACTGAAATTCAGTAGTCACAGCTAAACCTACACATTGTTGGTTTTTCTCCCATCTCTGAAGTACTTTTCCTAAATTCTTACTTGATTTTTTTCTGGGATTCACTTTGCAAAAAAACCATGTGGACTTAATACTTATTTCACTTTCTATTTTATATAAAACCCAAAATTATATACCTACTGAAAAAAATTGGCTTATATGAAAATATTGACAGATCTGTATCTCAGTCTCTCCATGTTTGTCTGTTTAATAAATAAAGATAATTTCCTCCTTAACTGACTGATGATTAACTTACCAACTTCTAATACCTATCATCTTAGATAAGATTTCTGTCAAAGGTTTTTTGAGATTCAGATGAGCATAATGACTAAAAAAATAAAACTCTTGATACAGATTTCAGTATTGCTATTCTTATGAAATGTAATTTTAGGCAAATTACTTCTCTGAACCCATTTGCTAGTTTGTAAAATAGAGGTAACTAATTGTTGGGTTCCAGTTACAGGCTTTAGTTCTCACGAAACTTAAATTGGATAAGGCATGATAGATACTGGCACTTATTTCATGCATTTGTAGGTAGAGTGTTAATTTAGAAGACACATTGAGCCTCCCAAAATGAATAATAACTTTACTGCCTGTCTATACCAGGTGAACAAATGTATCTTTCATTGTTATGGTATTTGGGGACGACAATCAGCTTTAACTTCTAGGAAGACATTTGATGAAATACAGCTTTGTAAATGAATGTCAGGGGCAATTAATTGCATTCTTTATTTGAAATACAACAGGAAATTGTAAGGTGCCACCTGAAGGCCTAAAATTCTCATTATCTTATCTATTTATTTATTTTACTCTCACCTGCAATAAACCAATCTACATTTTATTTTCTGGTCAATGTGAGAATTCGTATATTTGACTTCCTTTTCAATTCCTAGGTTTTATAATTCACTGGCAAAGACCTTTATAGGTATATTGTAATAGCATTTTTGAAACTATGCATTAACACATGGAACATCTACTTAGTTTAAGCCAGTGAAATATCTGCTGTGTGTTTAAACCAAGTAGACTCAATGGCAACACAATTTAAGTCTCTACAAACTTTTGGACACGGTGCTGAGCAAATTTATACTAAATTCTATATTCTGTTTATTCTGTCACATGAACATCTACAGGGTCCACAAAATTATAATATTTCAGAATGATAGTGTCCTTGATTTCAAGGTATCTCAAGTGAAGAGAATATTCATGGGTTAACATATACAAGGACACAATTATATACAGCCTAAAAAGTTACCGTCTACTTTGCACAAAGCTTACAATTCAGTCTATGTAAGCACTGATAGGAAAGTGCTACAGACAGTAATCCAGGAGTGGTTTTACCGTATGGGAGAAATGTGCTAGCAAGGAAAAAAAAATGGGTGGAGAGGTTAGCTTGCTTTCTTTTGTATTTCTAGTCCTGGGAATATATGTTAAGCAAGGGGATTTCAAAAGCCTTTGAACAAAAAGAGAGAGGAAAAACGACATGACTGAGCGACAGAAATAGTAAGCCATTTCCTGAATGCTGTGACTGGAACAATAGGAGAGAAAAGGGAAGTCCGTGACAATCCTGTGCATTCACACAGTGTGTTTAAAGATTTCTTTGCCTAAGATAAATGTAAAATGGAAATTAAAATCTACAGGTATTAGGCATAAACAACTCACTTTTTATATTTATTCTCTGAAATAGAAGATCTTTATATACACCTGCAAAATTAAAGGAGCTAACAGAACTTCTTCTATTGCATGTCAATATTTATACAGAAAGAAGAGAAGTTATTCAAACTATCATGAAATATCAACCAATAGATTTGACAGTCTTTGGGGTGGGATGTTAGGGAACAGAAAGAAATTTTTTTCTTCTGTAAGATTACATCTTACATGGCAAATTTCTTGGAAAATTTCATAATTCTGGGTCATTTTAGACAAGTTACCTAAGCTCAACTAATTTTGTTTTAAATTTAATAATCATTTTTTCCACTCTTGAAAGCAAGTACTACAGCGTGTTAAAAAGTTCTTGCCTTATTAACAAATGTTAATAATGAGTAATGGCATTCAAATTAGCTTTCATATCTCAAATAGCTGTACTGTATTTGCAAAGAATTTTAAAGAAATGGGATTAATATAAGTGTATTTTAATTATAATTTGTTTTCATAACAGCCAACTGACAGGTGATACTTACACTTGCTTGAATTACATCCATGGGTAAAGTTTTTCTGTTTGTAGCTGTATAAATTATTTTAGCTCAATGATAATATTTAGGCATAATATAAAACATAAATATTTTAAGAACAGGTTGATGTTTATTCCCTAAATAGATTATTAACTATTGGGCATGCACTTAACATCTGTGATATTAAATGTAAAAATCGAAATTATCTTGAATTCTCACCAGTTTATTTCCTAAGGAGTTTACATTTTCCTCCAGTGAATTTGGTTCCACAAGTAGCAAATAAAAATACAAATGTCATTATATTTTCTTCCCATCCCATTGTTATCTCAATCATTAAAAGGCATATATTTTTTAGTTTTTTAAATAGTAGAACCTTAACAAAAAAGGAAATTCATTTTTCACTTCAACTTATCATAGAGCTACAAGGAACATATATGCCTCTTCATAGCTTTAAAAATAGAGTTCCTTATTGGATATACTATGAGTGCTTTTATTTCATTAAAAAAAATCTTTATTGTATTTTTTCCATTACCATTTAGTTCCCTTATACCCCCTTATCCTCAGCAATCACCACACTGTTGTCCGTGTCCATGAATCCTTTTACCTTTTCCCTCAATTCCTCCACCCCCCAACCTCTTATCCAAGCTGTCATACTGCTCTCTATCTGAGTCTGTTCCCATTTTCCTTATTAGTTCAGTTTGTTCATTAGAGTCCACATATGAATGAAAGCATATGGTATTGGTCTTTCTCTGACTGGCATATTTCATTTAGCATAATGTTCTACAGTTCCATCCATACTGTCACAAAAAGTAAAATTTTCTTCTTTTTTACTGCCAAGTAGTATTCTATTGTGTAAATGTTCCATAGTTGTTTTATATGCTACTTGCATATCTTGGTGACAATAAAATAACACTACAATGAACACAGGGGTGCTTATGTTCCTTCAAATTAGTGTTTTCAGTTCTTTTGGATATAGTCCCAGAAATGGGATTCCTGGGTCAGAAGGCAGATCCATTTTTAATTTTTTGAGGTAATCTCCATACTGCCTTCCAGAGTGGCTGCACCAGTCTGCATTCCCACCAACAGTGCAAAAAAGTGTTCTATCTCCACATCCTTGCCAGAACTTGTTGTTTGTTAATTTATTGATGATAGCCATTCTGACAGGTTTGAACTAATAGCTCACTGTGATGATGTTAATTTGCACTTCTCTGATGATTAGTAATCTTGAGCATCTTTTCATATGTCTATTGGCCATCTCTATGTCCTCTTTGGAGAAGTGTCTATTCAGGTCCTTTGCCCAACTTTTAATTGTTTTTTCTTTTTTTGTGTGTTGAGTTTCGGAACATTAGAAATTTTGGATATTAACCCTTTATCAGATATATTGGCAAGTATGTTCTCCCGTTCTATGGCTTGGCTTTTATCTTGATGATTTACTTTGCTGCGAAAAAACCTTAATTTGATGTAGTGCTGTTTGTTTATTTTTTCTTTAGTTTCCCTTGCCCGGGGAGATATATCCAGTGAAATATTGTAGTGTCCGAGATTTTACTGCCTATGTTTTCTTCTATGATTTTTATAGTTTCTGGTCTAACATTTAAGTCTTTGATTCATTTTGAATTTATTCTTGTGAATGGTGTAAGAAGGGGGTCTAGGTTCATTTTTCTGCAAATACCTGTCCAATTTTTCCAGCACCATTTATTGAATAAACTATCTAAAGTCCATTTTATGTGCTTGCTTCCTCTCTAATATTAATTGACTATAAGTTGTAGGTTTATTTCTGAGCTCTCTATTCTGTTCCATTGATCTATGTGTCTTTTTATGCCAGTACCATGCTGTTTTGATTACTGTGACCTTATAGTATAGTTTGATATTAGGTAGCGTGATTCCTCCAACTTTGTTCTACTTTCTCAGGATCTCTGTTGCTATGTCGGGTCTTTTGTGGTTCCATATACATTTTTAAAATATTTGTTCTAGTTCTGTGAAATATATCATTGGCATCTAGATAGAAAATGCATAGAATCTATAGATTATTTTGAGTAGAGTGGACATTTTAATGATGTTAATTCTTCCTATCCATGAACACGGTATGTGCTTCCACTTATTTAAATCTTCAGTTTTTTTCTTCAGTGTCTTATAATTTTCCAAGTACAGGTCTTTTACATCCTTGGTTAGATAATCTTAGGTATTTTATTCTTTTTGTAGCAATTATGAATGCGATTGTTTTCTTAATTTCTCTTGCCGTTAGTTCATTATTGGCATATAAAAAATGCAACTGATTTCTGGAGATTAATTTGCTGAATTCATTTATCAGTTCTAGTAGTTTCTTGGTGGAATCTTTGGGGTTCTGCATGTACAGTATCATGTCATCTGCAAATATTGACAGTTTTACTTCTTCCTCTCCAATTGAATGCCTTTTATTTCTTCTTCTTGTCTTATTGCTGTGGCTAGGACTTCGAGTACTATGTTAAATAAAAGAGGTGAAAGTGGGCATCCCTGTCTTGTTTTTTATCTTAAGGGGAACACTTGTAGTTTTCACCTGTTGAGTATGATGCTGTCAGTGGATTTTTCATATATGGCTATTATTGTGCATTGATATGTTCCCTCTGATCCCACTTGGCTGAGATTTTTATCATAAATGGGTGCTGGATTTTATCAAATGCTTTTTATGCATCTATTGATACGATCATGTGATTTTTATCCTTCAGTTTATTTATGTGGTAATCACATTTATTTATTTGTGAATGCTGTAGCAACCTTGCACTTCCAGAATAAATCCCACTTGATCATGGTGTATGATCTTTTGAATGCATTGCTATATTCAGTTTGCTAATATTTGGTGAGAATTTTAGTGTTGTGTTCATCAGAGATATTGGCCTACAATTTTCTTTCTTTGTAGTGTCTTTATCTTGTTTTCGAATGAGGATACTGTTGACCTCATAAAATGTGTTTGAGAGTCTTGAATTTTATGAAATAGTTTCAGAAGGAGAGGCATTAGTTCTCAGAATATTTGTTAAAATTCATATGTGAAGCCATCTGGACCAGGGTTTTTATTTGTAGGGAGGTTTTTGATTTCTGCTTCAGTTTCACTAAGGGTAATTAATCTCTCTATTCAGATACTTTGATTCTTCCTTATATAATTTTGGAAGATGGTATGTCTCTAGGAATTTATCCATTTTGTCCAGGTTGTCCACTTTGTTGTCATGCAGTTCATAATATTTTCTTACAATACTTTGTTTTTCTTTGTGTCACTTGTTATTTCTTCTCTTTTCATTTCTGATTTTATTTATTTTGGTCTTTTATCATTTTTTCTTGATGAGTCTGGTTAAAGGTTATTCAATCTTGTTTATCTTTTCAAGAACCAGTTCTTGGATCCATTGATCTTTTTTTTTTTTTTTTTAACTTTATTTTCTTTATTTTTGCTCTGACCTTTATTATTTCCTTCTACTTACTTTGGGATTTGTTTGTTGTGCTTTTTCAAGTTCCTTTAAGTGTAAAGCTAGATTGTTTATTCAAGGATTTCTTTTGTTTTCTTTTGTTTTTTTTTTTTTTTTTTTTTTAGATAGGCCTGTAATTCTATGAATTTCCCTTTAGGACTGCTTTCCTAGTCTTCCACAGATTTTGGATTGCTGTGTGCTCATTTTCATTTGTTTCAAGGCATCTTTTGATTTCTTCCTTGATCTCGTTGTTGTCCCATTCATTGTTTAATAACATGTTATTTAGTTTCCATGTCTTTGCATATTTTTCAGTGTTCTTCTTGTGATTGATTTCAAGTTTGTTAGAATTTTGGTCAGAGAAGATGCTTGGTATGATTTCAGTCTTCTTAAATTTATTGAGACTTGTTTTGTGTCTCAACATATGGTCTACCTTAGAAAATGTTCCATGTGCACTTGAAAAGTATGTGTATTGTGCTGCTTTGGGGTGAAATGCTCTAAACATATCAATTAAATCCAATTGACCTCGTGTGTTGTTTAAGGCCACTAACTCCTTTTTGATTTTCTGTCTGGAAAATCTATCCATTGAAGTAAATGGAGTGTTAAAATCCTTGACTATGACTATTTTTTGTTGATCTCTTTCTTTATGTCCAGCATATTTGCTTCACATATTTAGGTGTTCCTACATTGGGTGTGTAAATGTTTACTAGGGTTATATCCTCTTGTTGAATTGTTCCCTTTATCATTCATTATGTAGTGTTCTTCTTTGTCTCTTAGAATAGCTTTGGTTTTAAAGTCTGTTTTGTTGGATGTAAGTACTGCTACTCCAGCTTTTTTTTTTTTTTCTTTCCATTTGGATGAAAGGTCTTTTTTCATCCCTTTACTTTTAGTCTGTGTGTATCTTTCAATCTGAGATGTACCTCTAAGAGGCAGCACATATATATGGGTCTGGTTTTCTTATCCATTCATCTACCCTTTGACTTTTGGTTGGAGTATTTACACCATTTACATTTAAGCTGATTATTGATAGATAAGTATTCAGTGCCATTTTATTGTTAGACTATTTTTGCAATTTTTTTTCTCTTTATCTTTTTCTTCCTCTTTTTAAAGCAAGCCCTTTAACATTTGTTGCAGTACTGATTTGATGTTAACCAACTCCTTTAGCTTTTTCTTGTCTGGGAAGCTTCTTATTTCTCCTTCAATTTTAAATGGTAACCTTGCTGGGTAAAGAAGCCTTACTTAGGTCCTTGCTTTTCATCACCTTGAATATTTCACGCCATGCCCTTCTGAGCTGAAATGTGTCTGTTGAGATGTCAGATTGACAGTCTAATTGGTGCTCGCATGTGTGTAACTGTCTGCTTTTCTCTTGCAACTTTTAGGATTCTCTCCTTGTTTTTAAAACTTATTATTTTATTTATAGATGTATTTTGGTGTAGGCCTCTTCAAGTCCAATATTTTTTGGACTCTCTGAGCTTCCTGGACTTGTGTGTCTTTTTCCTTCACCAAAGTAGGGAAGTTTTCAGTCATTATTTCTTCAAATAAGTTCTCCATCCCTTGCTTGGTCTCTTCTCCTTCTGGTATTCCCATCCTGAGGATGTTGTTACACTCTTGTTGTCCAAAATATTTCTTAAACTCTTCTCCTTTTTTTAAAATTCTTTTTTTCTACCTTGTCTTCCAAATCACTGATTTGATCCTCTGCTTCATCTAACTTACTGCTTATTTTTTCCAGTATATTATTTATTTCAGATATTGCATTCTTCATTTCTGACTGGTCCCTTTTTGTGGTTTCTATGTCTTTTATCATGTTGTTGAGTATTCTTATCATCATTTCTCTAAACTCTCTATCTGATAAATTGCTTGCATCCATTTCATCTAGTTCTTCTTCTGGAAAATTCTCTTGTTCATTCACTTAGGGTCTGTTTCTTTGTCTTCCCATTTTGGCTGCTTCTTTGTATTTGTATTTTTTCTATATATTAGGTAGATCTGTAAATACTCTGGTGTAGGCCTTTATCAGACACTGCTCGTGACTGACTGACCCTGGTCAACTTATTTAGAACTTTCAGAGATCCACAGCCTGTGACTCTCTCTGATGGCCCTGTTTATATGCAGAAAGGACCAGGTTTGCACCAAGTCAGGCTTTTATCAGCATTGGGTCCTAAAGAGGGATGGCTAAAGTCTCATAGAGCTCCCAGATATCTGTCTTAGTTGTTGAACTGATTAGTGATATAGCCTCAAGTAATTAGCAGCCCAACCTTTGCTCCACAGTGTGGGGCAGAATAATTCCTGTGGGCCACCCTATTGCTTTCCCTTAGACTGATGCCATTTGGAAAGGAGTGCACTGCCTGAGTAGATGGCTTCTGCAGTAGAGGGGATGACAGCACAGGGTTCATGGTGGCTGTTTGTTCAGTTCTTTCCCCAGAGCCACCAACCCCAGACTCTCCTCCAGTGTCTGTAGTCTACTCTGCCCTTCACCTACTGGAGCCCAGGTTAAGTGGTTGCAAACAAAAATTTTTTGCATTGGCCCTTTAAGAGGGTCCCTTAGTCTCTTCCACCAATTTGGAAGAATATATGCACTCCTAGATTTATAACAGCATTATTTACAATATCCAAGATCTGGAAATAGGCCAAGTGCCCATCAATAGATGAGTGGACAAAAATGCTGTAGTACATTTACACAATGGAATACTATGTGACTTTAAAAAGAAGGAAATCTTACCTTTTCTGACAACATAGATGAACCTGGATAGTACTTGTATTAGCTAAATAAAATAAGCCAGTCAGAGAAAAACGTGCCATATGATCTCATTTACATGTGAAATCTAATAAACAAACTGATGAACAAAATAGAAACAGAGGTGTGGACACATGGAACTGACTGACAACTGTCAGATGGGAAAAAGGTTGGGGTGCTGGGTGAGGAAGGTGAAGAGATTAGTCAAAGAACATATATGCATAACTCATAAACACAGATAACAGTGTGGTGATGGCCAGAGAGAAGGGGTGTTGGGGGCTGGGCAGAGGTGGGGAGAAAATGAGGACATCTGTAATAGTGTCAACAATAAAAATAAGTTAAAAATTTTATTATTCACAGATCTGATATAATATAATTTTGTGTAATATGCCATTGCTTAATAACCTAGACACAAATATTTTTGGAATACTTATAATAACCAAATAAACATTTTTTTCTTGACCTTTTTTATTTATGAAATTGTTTTATTATTTTATCCAGTGCTGTTTTTTCTAAGAACATCACTTTTCAATCTCAGATGGCTACTAGCAAAAACCTCATCATTCCTCAAAAGTGGTTTAAGCTTCTCCCTATAGTTTGCTTCTCGTAACTGCAGTGAACATCAGGAATATGTTTAGTTTTGAAGACAAGAAACTGATCTCCTTAGTCCATGTTTTGACTGACTGAGGTGTTCTTATTCATACAATGAGCTAGACACATGCCTCTATTCAGGTTGGCGCAATGTTTCAAGAACTCATCTCTGAGTAGCATTCATCATTCCCTGGAAGAAGGAATGGATAATGTTTAAGGATAAAAATAATGTAATAATCATGATACTGAATTACTTTAATGAATGAAAACACAAAAATTTTTGGAAGAGAGATCTTAATTTTTTTGTTTGTGTCTGAGTTTCTATGATATTTAGGAAATATTACTATCACACCCACTTCCTAGAGATAATTACCCTCCCAGTGAATGTTCTTCCCTGCCTTTATGGGGGTATAGATGACCAAGGGTTTTATTATTAATTTAATTTCATGAAATATAACAGGGATAAAGTTAAAGAATCAAATTTTCCTTTTACATGTTTTTTTCAGGTTTTTACCATTTATCAAAATATTATTTCACTTGAGACAAAATGTAATTATAATTGTCCTGCAATCTGCAGAGGATTGGTTTCAGGATGCCCTGCTAATACTGCAAATGCTCAGGTTCTATATAAAGTGACACAGTATTTGCATATAATCTATGAACATCTCCTGTATACGTTTAGTGATCTCCAGATTACTTATAATACCAAATACAATGTCAATGCTGTGTAAAGAGTTATTATACTGTATTGTATGAAATAATAACAAAAAATGTCTGTGCATGTTCAGTACAGATTCAACAATAGTAGGCCTAACTACATAGTAAATTTTAGCAACAATATATTAAAAAAATATTTTTGACCCTTGGATGGTTGACTCTACAGATACTAAACCCATGGATATGTAAGGATGAATGTATAAGGGTGTTTCATTAGGAAAAAAGACAGTCTGTTATCATTTTTGGATCTCTTTATGAATGCAAAGTTTAATAGAATGCTGAAATTATAATCTTGGAATTCTGCCAAAAACTCTCCTCTTGAGAAAACGATTTGGGATCTGGGTTATCCATATTGGCTGCCTTTGTTTTTACACTCATTCCACAATTACTTTTCTGTTCACATTATATTTCTTAAATTGACATATATAAATGCACTCTGTTTTACCCAGAGTTAAACATTTCTTAGTAGCTAGCTTCCAGAGATAATCTATTCACCTGAAATTCTGTCTCTGAAAATAGGCATTTAAAAAATACATTGGACTACCAGTTTTCAAAAATTTACCACTGCATGGCCGTTGGGATATCCACATTACTGGGAAATGGTTCTTGAATGCTATTGAGGTTTTATCAGTTTCTTTCAGATAAGAAATAGCTTGGATTGGCTATGAATGGAAAAGGCCAATAACCTAGATAAACATCAGATACTATGTGAATTCCTAAGACACTTCTGAGATATGATAAAACATGTCAAGTTGTGAAAGGAATCTATCTCAGTAACCTTCGAACCACATAGTATTAGTTTTGAAAGATAAATCTTAATAGATTTTGAATCAATTTATGCCATTCGCACACATAATGAAACAGCAAGGTGCTTTTCTCTATTCTATTTATATTCCCTGAAGGTTAACTTTCAAAATGTATGTGTACTTTGCATTTAGAGAGCTGTCAAATGATTTTTAAGACTAGGAAACAGATTAAATTTTGAGATTGAATTTCCTATTCCACAGAGAATTTACATTTAAGAAGAAGTCAGGTTTATATAGAAGTGAAAGGAATTTAAAATTTTTACTTCACATTTTTTGAAAGATAAACACAGAGGTTGCATTAGTTAAACTGTAGGTAGAACAATACTTCTTTAATATTCTAAATATATTTTAACACAGTCTCTGTTCCCTAATTACATTGGGTGTACAATTTAAAATACATGGTTTTAATGTTATGAAAAATATTCTGGAACACATATTTTCATGGAAATTCTTGTACTAGTTTGTATGTTTTATGCATGAACACTTGCAGTGGCAAGCCGAAATGACTTATTGGAAAGAATGAATTTTCTGTAAGCACCTGAGCATTCCGGTGAGCTATGCTTTGGGTATGGCACTAGATTAACTAGATGTGAGAGGTTTAGGTATTTTGAGAAGTAGGGTCATTAGCATAATGTGGGTTCTTCTGAGGCAAGGGGAATGTAGGTAATCAAGGTCACAAAGAAGCAGCTGATGTTCAAGTCAGCTAACATTCATTTTGATTTAGGCCACCTTGATAGAAAGATTTTTTTTCCCTAAATATGTGTAACTGTGCTAAGCCCATTACAAGATTATAAAGGAGTGTTCATTATACCAGCAAATATACCTTTGTAGAGCCTATTCTGTGAATGTTTGTGATTTCACACATAGACAATTAAGACTGTAAATAAGCCACTTTAAAGATAAAGCAAACTCACTGTCACAGTATGAAGTCAATCTTCTTAGTTCATAAAGTTCCTTTCTAAGTGAAGATCTTTAATGATGGTGGATTAGATGTGTTGTCTTTTTTAAGAGAGAGGCAGTGACAAGATAACAACAGCATGATTTGTGAAATTTGCTTTCCAGAGCGTCTACAGTTAATAAGTAAACCTCAATTTTAACTCATAAAAAAGATTATTACAATATAAAGTTGATGACTGATAAAACTCAGTAAATGTATAGTGTTTTCCAGCAACTATTTTGGTCATTTTTGTGAAGGGTGTGAAACAATGATCAGTCAATCAAACCAGGATAACAATCATTTACAAGACTTTGGAGAAGAGTAAAGATAGGTTTAAAGTGAGTTCAGTTATAAACCTGATTCAGAGAAATGATGTAGGTTTGTCCATTTATATTTATTGCTTCTCTTCTAGGTCAGATGTGGTTTTACGTGTAAGTCCAAAGTTGCAATTTACCATTTAAAGACTTACTAAGATAAAATTACAAGAAAGAACAGACAGTCTTAGCTTTTGCATTTCTGCCCTCTGACACTGTCATGAGAAAAACATAACTTATGCCATTAATTACCTTTAAGTAATACTGCATGATTCCATTCCAGGCTCATACAAAAATTAATGATCAACATAGATATTATATTTGAGGGGGAAAGATTTCAGTGTCTCCTGAATCTTCTCTCATGTTTACAAATATTTGCTTTAGAGAAAACTCAGATTTAGGACAATCTTTAAATATATATTTACCTACAAGATCTGATCAGTAATTGCACACAATTTTATTCCTGGGTCCATTTGAAGTCTTTTAACCTTTACTCATAAATCCTCTTTCCTAATCATTCCGTTGCTCTATTCTGGACACATTCGAAGGTTTCCACAACTTTTAGTAGTGGAGGTACACTCACCACTAGTGATATTTTTATGAGCAGAGTTGAATGGAATCTCACTTGTTTTTCTTCTGATGCAACAACTCTGTGGGACTGTCAAGGAGAAAATAAATATTTGTTACTTTTGGTAATGAAAAAAGTATGTGACTCAGCAACACATGGGGAGCAGATGTGTTGAGCAAGAGCCCAGTCCTGTGCATCAGACCTGTCTCTGAGTGAGGCTATAAATAGAGAAAAATTAGGGGAGAATAAGCTGTATCCTTGATTCTGCTCAAATGCATCAAAACTGAAAATACTAAAGTTTGGGTTTGAATGTAACAATGAATCTGTTCTGCATAGATCGCTATTCAACATATATTTAAGTGAGCCATGCAGCTAGCTGTAAAATGATTGTCACTCCACCCCAACCACCACAGGTAAAGGCAGTCTGAGCAATGAGGGTTCTCCAAATGTGGTGTATATATTGCTTTAGAAATTGCTAGATTTGCCTGATTAAGTTAGCCATCTCTGCTTTTTCCATTCTGGCAGGTGAGAGCTGAAATTTGTCTTCCCCATGCTGGTCAAATTGGGCTTGCGGTGGCACTTTTCATAGGCAAGGGTACTAAGCTCCCAGTTGACAAAGTAAAGGCTTACAAAAGGCATTTTCTACTGGACAGAAATCTGCCCTTCCAAATTGGCAACATATTTTCCCAGATACAATTGCTCAGTTTTGGATTGACAAGAAAGCTAGATTTGGATTAATAAAAATTCAAGTGTGTAGTTTCCTAAAGGGCCACTGCTCAGACAATAACCTTTTTGCAGGTGTTGATTTCTTAGAAATAACAGGCTTGTGATTTTGCAATATGACTTTTTTAAAGTGCATATTAATACTTTGATACTTACATTAGGGGATTTTTTTTTTTTTCTTAATGCTTGTAGATTGAATAGGAACTGCCTGTGCTTATCTCTTATAATTTGCTGGATAAATGCTCTTTGAATACAAGAACTAACTGAAAAGAAGGCAGGGCAATTTGAGATGTCCTCTGACAGGAGCCTACTATATTATCATCTTGAAGTCAAGAAGCCAGCTTTACTGTAATTGTATATGACAAAACACTACTACATATGCTCAGTGTATATTGTCAGACTACATTGATAATTTTCTCACCGCTAGCCCCTGTTAGGATGAAATTTTGATGTTTTCTCCCAAAACCTAATTCAGGAGTATTGTCTTTCCCAAGCTATCTCTTGGTCACTTATGAGGAAGTTCTCTTTATCTGTAATTATAACCTATTAGGAAAAAAATTGAGCAACTTGACTTTTGAACAGGATATTTTTAAGGAGATTGCAAACTTTACCTTTATTAAGGAATTGCATTCTTAATCCTAGACTTCCATATTATATAACATATGTTCTTTTATTTCAGAGTTGAAAAATAAAGTGATGACTAAATTTAAAAACCATGGTGACTATATTGTGATGGAATATATTCATGTTCTGAATAGCTGAGACATTGCTTTGATATCTGTACTGCAATGAAAAGTTGATAATTTTTTTTCTGTATTGTGCTATTTAGAAAATGCTCATTAACTCATATTATTTAGGTAGGAGCCTCAGCTACAGAGCAGAATTGATTAGAGTGGCATTGACATTCTTTCTTTTGGCTCTCTCCTTCTTACTTTTTCTTTTCCACTTAGTTGCCAATACTGCTCATTCACCGAAAGTTACTAACATTTTGACCTCTTGTTTGAGAATGCCTTACTTATAGACATGCAGAGGACTAAGTAATTTGTAGAATGATCTAAATAACTTCATCACAAGGATTCTAGCAGCCAACCTTTGTCAACAGCAGACACCTGAGTAATTATCCTAGACAAAGGGTTTTTGCTCCTTGGACCCATGAATGATAGACATTTTGTAAACTCTTTATACGAATACTTTTAAGTTAGGTGAATTAAACGTTTGGGTAAACTATAGCCAAGAATAGTTTTGTTTTCATTCTTTTCAGGGAAATAAAAGCAAAATAGTCTTTATAAAAGTAAACTTTCCTTCTTATGTTTTATTGGTTCTTAGTTCCCAATTTTTCAGCCTTTTCCTTAAGTAATTTCTCACTTCATTCTTCTTTCTTCTCTCTTTCTCAATTTATTTTAGACACCAAAGTCTTCCAAATGAATATCTCTTTTCCGTAATTTAAGATACCTGTCCACTGACCTTCCTTATAAAATCCCTGTTTTCTTACTATATAGTAAAAGAATGCACCTCTCATTGCATAATACTGTATAATACAAAATAACTATTCACGTACAAATTAATTACAGACAATGTGGAGACACAATCTATCATAATTATTGTTTATTGAATATGCCTGGTCTAAATCATAAGTTTCGCTTGCAGTTTTAATGATTGTTTTATTTTTCTCTTAATAATAGATGCCTTTGTTTTCTCACTGCTTCATTCTTTACTGAGTTTTATTTTAATGGGTTGATCTATTACTGAATCTTACTGGGATATATACCTATGATCTCTTATACTCTAATATTCTGTGGTATAGAATGTGTATCACCAGTTCGCTATTTGTCATCTGTCTTGTCCCAAACCAAGTCTTGCCCATGTTAAAAATTCTATAACTGCTATCATCTTGGAAATGTCATGACATTCATGGATCAATAAAATGCTTTCCCAGAGAGGATGAGAAATATATAAAAAAAGCTTACTAAATTCAAACGGCTTCTTTTGAAGGTTCAATGGATAAGTAAGAGATTTGTATGAGAGTGATTTCAGCTAGGGGTGGTTGGATAATGGTAGGATGAAACTGACAGGTAGGTTATAGTTGTGTGGGAATGGAGAAGACAGGCAGTTCAATTTGAGTTACCTAAAAGATTCATTCATTGTAGAGGTTATTTTCTTTAGTGGAGTTCAAGTAACAAAATGAAGAAATCAGAACTGTGAAGTGCAGAGACTCCTCAATGGCCTTCACATCTCTGCAGTTTACTAGGCCACACCAAGATATAATGAGGTGCTTTGTATGCTGTGCATGAGAGAGGAAATCAGCTCACCAAATGACTTTTTGTGAGGTGATGAGTTACAGACGGGGTAGTTTGGTGAATTTGAGGAAACATAAGGATGCTGTTAAGGAGCACTGTGTGTCCAGGCAATCCAATAGAAAACAAAAAATGTATTTTGATGTCCACGTCCTAATGTCACTCTAGAGCAAATAAGGAAAGGGAAGAATTGTATAATAAAGGTTGTGATATCAACAGGACAAACTAATTTTACAGTTATAGTTAGAAATTCATTAAAGTCTGATGTTTAATAGGTAGCCAAAATGAAGGTAAGCAGAATGTCAAGGTCCTTTTAAAGAGCTTAAAGATTACAAAACAAATCACGGGTTCTGGCAGCTTCTCAGACACTGGCAGGCTGGAGAATTCACAGAGCAACAGGGCACATGTGGTTCTCTCTTTGCATTTTATTGAACAAATACAAATTTGAACAAAAGGGTACAGTGTATATAGCAACAATGCAGCCTGTGCCTGATGAGACCTTTAAAGATTTACCCATATTCTGAAATCAAATTTAGGTATTTTGGTTTATTTATTTTTTTCTTCTTCTTTTTTTTTTCCTTTTGCCTTCTTAAAATTGTTTTTCTATTACAGTTGTCCCACTTTTTCCCATATTGCTTCTCCTCACCCCACCCACCCCTTATCCTAGATGGTTTATTATTACTTTCTATGGGTTTCAGTAGGAACAATCAGATAAATATACATTTTCAAAGAAATTTTAAAAAGTCAAGGTCAACCTAAAGCATAAGACAATTCTAAAATTCAACAAGATTTTCTCCAAGAGGCAAAAATTAATATTCTACAATTATAAAATTAATATTATATGTTTGTCCTAAAGATTACAAAACACACAAAAACTCAGCTGCATTTATTATCATTCTCAAAGATTTATGAGTCAGTTGTGGTTGCTCTGCTTCATGATGTGGGTCTGCACACCATCTGGAGTGACCTTGTCAGGACCAGAAAATATTTTTAGAGTATCTCCTATTCATGACAATGGCAATAGGAGTGAACAGAACACATGGCCTCTTAAGACCTTAGTCTAGAACTTTACACTTTCATGATCTCCTCATTTCATTTGAGAAGGAAACTAGCCAATGAAGTAGTGGAAATGCTCTCCCTCTAATGAGAGTAATTACAAAGTCACAAGGAAAAGGGATAGAGTACAGGAAGGGGTAGATAATTAGAAGCAATAATGCAACCTATATAGTTACTTCCATCTAGGATGGACTAACCAGGAAAAAAAAAGGGTAGATACAAACCAATTGTAATTATATTTTATGTAAATGTGTTAAATATGCTAAGTAAATATTATTCAGATTGGAATAAAAACAACTATATTCTCCTTATAGAGAAATATTTCAAATATAAGGACACAGAGGTTAAAAATCAATTAATGGAAAAGAAATATATCATGCAAATCCTAAAGAAAAGTAACCTGGTGTATCTATACTAGAGTTAAAAACATTAAACCTTAAGTCAACAGATACTAGAAATAAGGAAGGACACTTCATAACAATACAGGGGTTAATCCAACAAGAAAATATCACAATCTTAAGTCTATATTCAACCAATAATATAGCTTCAAAATAGATAAAGAAGAAATTGACAAAACTAAAAGGCGAAATGAACAAATTTACTATTACAGTGGGAGATGTTAACATATCTCTTGTCACTGGCTGAGAATCAGACCAAAAAAGGAACATATTCGAGATTTGAGCAACAGAGTGAACTACTTTCCCTAATTTATGTACGTGTATGTTTAGAAAGCTGCAACTAATGATGACATAATCACAAATGTTTTTGAAACTCATATGATATATTTACCCAAATTGTCTATTTGCTGGCACAAACAAAACTTCAACAAATCTAAAAAGATTAAGATATGCAGTTTATGTTCTGTGATGGTGATGGTATTAAACTAGAACAAGTAACATAAATGTAACTAGAAAAACTCCTTGGGGGATATTGTAATACATTTGTAAATCCATGAGTCAAAGAAGAACTCAATGCCCAAATTGTAAATTATTTTGAAGTGAAAGTGAATGATATAGCATAGGAAATCTCATGAGATATAGATAAAACACAGATCAGAGGTAAATTTACTATGTTATAGGTAGGGCATCATTAGCACTTCAAAATTGATGAACATGAAATGAAAGGAATAATAAATATAAGAGCAGAGGACAGTAAAAGAAAACAAATGTGTAATAATGAAAATCAACACAGAGAAAAACTAGTTATTTTTTTTTATTCTTGTTTATTCTGTTACACTGTCCCGATTTTTCCCCCTTTGTCCTTCTGTATCTTGCCTCACCCCCGCCCTCACAGTCCATCCCTTCACCATTGTCCATGTCCACTGGTTGTTCATACATGTTCATTGACTACTCCCTTCTTCTTCTTTCCATCATTTCCCACCCCCCTCTCCTTTGGCAGCTGTCGGTCTGTTCCCTGTTTCCATTTCACTGGTTCTGTTTTGCTCCATAGTTTATTTTGTTCATTAGGTTCCTTTTATAAGTGAGATGATATGGTATTTCAATTAGCATAATAGTTTCTAGGTCCATTCATGGTATCACAAAGGGTAGGAAATCCTTTCTTTCTGCTGCATAGCATTCAATTGTGTAGATGTACCAGTTTTTTAATCCATTCAGCTACTGATGAGCACTTAGGCTGTTTCCAACATTTGGCTATTGTAAATAGCTTTGCTAAGAACATCAGAGTGCATAAGTTCGTTTGAATTGGTGTTTCTAGATTCTTGGGGTATATTCCCAGCAGTGGAATTACTAGGTCAAAAGGCAGTTCCATTTTTAATTTTTTCGGGAAATTCCATACTGTTATCTGTGGTGGCTGCACCAGTTTGCATTCCCACCAACAGTGTAGTAGGGTTCCTCTTCCCCACACCCGTGCCAGTACTTGTTTGTTGAAGTGATATCTCATTGTGGTTTTAATTTGCATCTCTCTGATGGCTAGTGATGTTGAGCATTTTTTCATATGCCTATGGCCCATTTGTATATCCTCCTTGGAGAAGTGTTGATTCAGGTCCTCTGCCCATTTTTAATTGGATTGTTTGTCTTTCTGGTGTTGAGTTGTATGAGTTCTTTATATATTTTGGAGATTAAACCCTTCTCCTGTATATTATTGGCAAATATGTTATCCCATACAGATAGTTCCCTTTTCATTTTGATGATGGCTTCTTTAACTGTGCAAAAGCTTTTTAATTTGATGTAGTCCCGTTAGTTTATTTTTTCCTTTATTTCCCTTTAGGAGATATATAATAAAAAACAGTGCTATGTGGGATATCTTACATTTTACTGCCTATGTTTTCCTCTAGGATTTCTAGGGTATCATGGCATATATAAGTCCTTTATGCATTTTGAGTTTATTCTAGTGTATGATGTAAGTTGGTGATCTACTTTCATTTTTTTTTTTTCATATACCAATTCAGTTCTCCAACACCATTTGTTGAAGAGGCTATTTTTACTCCATTATATGTTCATGACCCCTTTGTCAAATCTTAATTGACCATTGAGACATGAGTTTATTTCTGGACTCTATTCTGTTCCATTGATCTATGTGTCTGTTCTTATGTCAGTACCATAGAATTTTGATTATAGTGGACTTGTAGTATAGTTTGATATCAGGTATTGTGATTCCTCCTACTTTGTTCGTCTCTCTCAAGATTGCTGTGGCTATCTGAATATGGGGTTGTTTTGGTTCTGTATCCATTTTTGAAGTTGAACCTATAGATTGCTTTTGGTAGTATAGACATTGCAATGATGTTAATTATTCCAATCCATGAACATGGTACGTGCTTCCATTTTTTTGTATCTTCCTCAATTTCCTTCCTCAGTGATCTATAGTTTTCCGAGTCCAGTTCTTTTATCAACTTGGTTCAATTTATTCCTAGGTAGATTTTCTTTTTGGTTACTTAATAATTGGGATTTTTTCTTAGTTTCTCTTTCTGGCCCTTCATTGTTGGTGTATAAAAATGCCTTTGATTTCTGAATATTTGTGTTTGTATTCCACTACCTTGCCTAATTCACTTATTAGGTTGAGTAAATTTTGGTGGAGCCTATAAGGGTTTCTTATGTACACTATCATGTCATATGCAAATAATGACATTTTTACTTCCTCTTTTTCAAATTGAATGGCTCTCATTTCTTCTTCTTGTCTGGTCACTGTGACTAGGACCTCCAATACTATGTTGAATAAGAGTGGTAAAAGCAGACTGCCTTGTCTTGTTCCTGATCTTAAGAGAACACTTACAGTTTTTGCCCATTGAGTATGATGTTGGCAGTAGGTTTTTCATATATGGCCTTTATTATGTTGAGGTATGCTCCTGCTATCCCCACTTTGCTGAATGTTTTTTATCATAAATGGGTGCTGGATTTTATCAAATGCTTTCTTTGCATCTATTGATATGTTCATGTGATTTTCATTCTTCATTTTGTTTATGTGATGTATTGCATTTGTTGATTTGTGAATATTGTACCATTCTTGCATCCCTGGAATAAATCCCACTTGCTCATGGTGTATGATCTTTTCAGTGTGTTGTTGGATCCAGTAGTATTTTGTTGAGTATTTTTACATCTGTGTTCCACAGAGATATTGGCCTGTAATTTTTTTTCTTTGTTGTGTCTTTACCTGGTATTGGAATTACGATAATACTGACCTTGTAAAAAGAGTTTATGAGTCTTCCCTCTTCTTTAATTTTTTGGAATAGTTTGTGAAGGATTGGTGTTAGTTCTTTTTTGAATGTTTGGTGAGATTCACCTATGAAGCCATCTACTATAGGGCTTTTGTGTGTCGGTAGTTTTTTTTTATTTTTTTATTTTTTATTACTGCTTCAATTTTGCTGGTTGTTATCAGTATATTCAGATTTTCTGCCTCTTCCTCATTATTTTGGAAGATTGTATGTTTCTAGAAATTTATTCATTTTACCCACGTTGTCCAATTTCTCAGCATATAGTTGTTTACAGTAATTTTTTACAATCCTTTGTATATCTGTGGTACCAGATTTTTATTTTTCCTCCTTCATTTCTGATTTTATTTATTTGGGCCCTCTGTTTCTTTCTTGATGAGTCTGGTTAATGGTTTGTCAATTTTGTTTATCTTTCCAAAGAAGCAGCTTCTGAGTACATTGATCATTTGAATTGTTCTTTTAGTCTCTATGTCATTTAATCCTGCTCTGATATTGATTATTTCCTTTCTTCTGCTTACTCTAGGCTTTGTTTATTATTTTTCTTTTAGTTCTTTTAGATGTAGGGTTATGTTGTTAAATTGAGATTTTTCTATCTTCTTTAGGTATGCCTGTATTGCTATGAACTTCTCTCTCAGGACTGCCTTTGCTGTGTCCCATAGGTTTTGGATTGTTGTGTGTTCATTTTCATTTGTTTGCATATGCTTTTTGATTTCTTCCTTTATCTCCTTGTTAACCCATTCATTTAGCATGTTACCCAGTCTCCATTAATATGAATGTTTTTTAGTTTTTTCCTTGAGATTGGTTTCTAGTTTCAAGCTGCTGTAATCTAAGAAGATGCTTCATATGATTTCAATTTTCTTGAATTTTTTGAGGCTTGTTTTGTGTCCTACCATGTGGTCTATCTTTGAAAATGGTCCATGTGTGTTTGAGAAGAATGTGTAGTTTGCTTCTTTGGGGTGAAATGGATTAGTAGAGAAAGAGGAAAGGAGAAAGGGAAAAAGAATGTGAGAAGATCAAAGGAAAGAGAAGTGATTATGAGAGGAGAAAGGGGAAGAGAACTTCTACTTGTAATGAATTGGAAGAGAAAAATAGGGGAAAGGAACACAGTAAAGGTAACAAAAATAATAGAGAGAAGAAGAAAACGGAGTATTCAAAGATAAGAGTGGAATGGGAGATATGAAAGGAAAATAAGAGCACAAAAATATAAAGAATAAAATAGATAAAAGATTTAAAAAGCTATGAAAAAGAAAAAGATAGCTAAGATAATGAAAAAGAACCAAGTGGATTTGTCTCAGTACAGTTTAGATCTTGCCTTCTGGTTTCTCCATTTGGCTACTGCTCTGATGTCTGAGTCTGGTGTTAGCCAATGTCAGGTGCTATCCACATCTGGCCCTCAGCCACATTTTTGAAGCTACAGACAATCTACAGTTTGTGGCTTATACCTCTTGGCTTGGCTGCTCTCAGGTTGGGCCAAGTTGCTCTGCAAAGCTGGCTTTTATCAGCACTGGGTCTAGGGGTGTCAGTAAGTGTCCCAAGATGCCACAGGATTCACCTCTGCCAGTCTCTGCCTACTGACCAGCTGTCAATCTTAGACTAGTTACTGACCAGACTATTTCTGGGAGGGCTTCTAATGGAAACAAGGGGCTGTGATTCTTGGATCTCCCATGCCAGGTACCTTTCATACTTAAGGGAAGATAGTGGGTTTGTCCCTCCTCCCCCCGAGCCACTAGTCTGAGTCCATCTGGGATTATCTCTCTATACTTGGCAGGGGAGGGCCCCCACTAGGGTTCCCAAGCCCAAATTTTGGGTCTGCTGGGAGGGTTTTTCTGATGCTCTCTCATGAAGGAGAAGCACCATTTTCTATCTCAGGATAGTGTACAGATTGTCAGCCTCTGTTGACCTCTGAGTCTGTTTATGTTGCTGTCTCCTCAGCAAGGGTTAAGATGCAGGATGTGAGAGTAGGCAGGAAAAGGTGAAAAAAAAACAAAAAAAGAGAACCCCAAGACAGAGAAAAACTGAAAAAAGAACAACAACAACAACAAAATGTGCTGAGTGTAGCAAATTAGTTTTCAGAGGTTCTGGCCAGGGGATTTCCAGAGGGTTGGGGGTGCGATATCCCACAGGGCAGATGATTGATTTTTCCCTGGGAGAGGCTAACTCTTCCCAAGAAAGATGACTGTTGGGGAGCCCAGGTATATTGTGGCATCAGAAATCCTACAACTGGTCCCTCAAGACTCTCCCCAGGCCTTCCACTCCAGACTCTCCTCATGGACTCCAGACTGCACCACTCTCCCTTCGCTGGGGCCCAAGGTGGGTAGCTACAACATAAACCTGGTCTTTGCCCCATTAAGGGAGGGGGGAAAATATGATGGGTTTGTCTCTACCAGTTTCATCTCATTCCAAAGCAGAGAGCCCATTTATTGGTGGTAACTTTCCCACATCCGGCTAAGGGACTCAGCCCCTACCATGATCTCCTCAGCCTTCAGAGGGCTTCTAGATGTGAGTTGAATCACCACTCAGGGCATGTACAGGAGGCCACCTATCTACGCCCTCTCTCACACCTATGCCCCCTCCCTGTCTCCCAAATCAATAGATTATATCCTGTATACATCGTCTTCTTTCACATCTCGTATCATCCTAATGGGGTAGGGGAATGAAGGGAAGAGTCCAACAGCAATACTATAACATGGGGCAGGGGGTGCTCATGCTGCTCACTCCAATAAGTTTCAGCTTCAGTCCTCTGCTGTATTCCAGGTAGTCTCTGTAGCAAGCCTTGCTCCAGCTGCCTCTGGCCTGGCACTCCCAGCTCCTGGGGTGATCTGCAGCCTCCTCTGTCAGACTCTGTCCCATTTGTGATTCCCATGATGTCCAGGGTTAGGGAGGCAACAGCTCTGTCCCCAGTAAGTTCTGCAGTCTCCAGACTCTGGCTTATGGTGGTGATGGAGTGTGCATCCCTGCCTGGGGTGGAGGACACAGAGATTAGTCTGGGTGCCCAGGTACAGGCACTTGGGAGGCTCTTCCCAAGGAGGACATTTTAAATTCTTCAAAATGGTTTCTGTCCCATTACTGCACAGCTAGTAGTGCCAGGTTGGGCAGCTGTGGTGCTCCATCAGGAAAGCCCAGGCCACACTCTTACACATGCCCACACATTTGCCCACATATACCCTCACTCACACATGCTCTCGCTCACACTCAGCTTGATTTTTGAGTTGATTGTTCTGTGGTTAGCTGCAACACAGATCCAGGGCTGGGACCAAGTGAACAGAGCTTCCAATTACTTTCAAAAGGTAATTATTTGAAAAATATAATAAAATTGGTCTAACTCTAACAAGAATAAAAGAAAAAAGAGTAAAAACATAAATGGCCAAAGTCAAGAATTTAAGAGGACATAAAAACAACATAGTAGTACCCAAATATATAAGGAAAGTCTTGGTGGATTTGAAGAAAGATATTTATAGCAACACAATCATAGAAGGGGATTTTAACACCCCATTGTCAACAATAACAGATTTTCCAAGCAAAGAAACAACAAGGATATTGTGGCACATAACAACACTCAAGATCAAATGGACTTAATTAATACATACAGAACATATCACCCCAAAGAAGCAAAATACACATTATTTTCAAAACCCATGGAAAAATTTTAAATCTACACCACATGGTAGAATACAGAACAAGCCTCAGCAAATTCAAGAAAATTGAAATTATACCAAGCATCTTCTCAGATCACAATAGCTTGAAACTAGAAACCAACCTCAAGGAAAAAACTCAAAAACATTCAAATAGCTGGAGACTGAATAACATGCTATTAAATAATGAAGAGGTTAACAATGGGGCAAAGGAGAATTCAAAAAAGTTTCTGGAAACAAATGAAAATGAACACACAACAGCCCAAAACCTATAGGACAAAGCAAAGTCGACTAGTCCTAAGAGTGATGTTTATAGCAATACAGGCCTACCTAAAGAAGATAGAAATTTTTCAAATAAACAACCTAACCCTACTTCTACAGGAACTAGAGGAACAACAACAAACAAATCCCAGAGCAAGTAGAAGGAAGGAAATAATCAAGATCAGAGCAGAATTAAATGATATAGAGACTAAAAGAACAATTCAAACGATCAATGAATCTAGGAGCTGGTTTTTTGAAAAAATAAGCCATATCAACAAGTGTTTAACCAGACTCATCAAGAAAAAAAGAGAGGACCCAAATAAATAAAAGCAGAAACAAAAAAGGAGAAAATCACAACCAATACAACAGAAATACAAAGGATTGCAAGAAAATACTACAAACAACTATATGACAAGGAATTGGAAAACCTGGGTATAATAGACAGATTTCTAGAAACATATAATCGTCCAAAACTGAAGCAAGAAGAAGCAGAAAGCCTGAATACACCAATAAGAATTAGTGAAATTGAAACAGTAATAAAAAAACTCCTGGCACACAAAAGCCCCGGACCGGATGGCTTCACAGGTAAATTTTACCAAACGTTTAGGGAAGAACTAATTCCTATTCTTCTCAAACTATTCCAAAATATCCAAGAAGAGGGAAAACTCCCAAACTCTTTCTATGAGGCCAGTATTATCCTAATCCCAAAACCAGGTGAAGACACAACAAAGAAAGAAAACTACAGGCCAATATCATTGATGAACATAGATGCTAAAATCCTCAACAAAATATTGGTAATACAGATCCAGGAATACATTAAAAAAGATATACATCATGACCAAGTGGAATTCATCCCAATGATGCAAGGGTGGTATAATACTCACAAATCAATAAATGTAATACATCACATAAACAAAATGAAAGACAAAGATCACATGATCATATCAATAGATACTGAAAAAGCATTTGATGAAGAAGAGCACCCATTTATAACAAAAATGCTCAGCAAAGTGAGAATAGAGGAAGTATACCTTAACATAATAAAGGCTGTATACTAGAAACCTACAGACAACATCATACTCAACCTGCAAAACTAAAAGCTTCCCCCCTAAAATTAGGAACAAGACAAGGATGTCCATGTTCTTTACTTCTATTCAACATAGTTTTGGAAGTTCTAGCCACAGCGATCAGACAAGAAAAAGAAATAAAAGGCATCCAAATTGGAAAAAATAAAATAAAACTGTCATTATTTGCCAGTGATATAATAGTGTACATAGAAAACCCTATAAACTCCAAAAAACTACTGGACCTAATATGTGAATCTGAGAAAATAGCAAGATACAAAGTTAATGTTCAGAAATCAAGGGGATTTTTGTACACCAACAATGAAATATCAGAGATAGAAACTAGGGAAAAAAATCCCATTTACTATAGCTACGAGAAAAGTAAAGTACCTAGAAATAAACTTAACCAAGGAGGTAAAAGACCTGTACTCGGAAAACTGGATAACACTGAAGAAAGAAATTAAGGAAGATACAAATAAATGGAAATATATACTCTGTTCATAGAGTGGAAGAATTAACATCATTAAAATGTTCATACTACCAAAAGCAATTTATAGATTCAACGCAATTCCTATTGAAATACCAATGACATTTCACAGATTTAGGAGAAATATTTCAAACATTTATATGGAACCAAAAACAAGTTTGAATAACCTCAGCTATCTTGGGAAAGAAGAACAAAGTAGGAGAAAACACAATACCTACTATCAAACTATATTACAAGGCCACTGTAGTCAAAATAGTCTGGTACTGGCATAAGAACAGACGAACATATCAATGGAATAGAATAGAGAGCCCAGAGATCAATCCAGGCCTCTGTGGTCAATTAATATTTGACAAAGGGGGCAGAGGCATAAAATGGAGTAAAAATAGTCTCTTCAAGAAATGATGTTGGGAGAACTTGACAGGGACATGCAAAATAATGAAACTAGACCACCAACTTATACCATACACCAGTGTAGACTCAAGATGGATAAAAGACTTAAATGTAAGCCCCCCATAAAAAATCTAGAGGAAAACATAGGCAGTAAAATTTCAGATATCCCATGCAGCAGTATTTTCACCAATATATCTCTTAGGGCAAGGGAAACAAAGGAAATACACTATTCCCTCACTAATCATGGGTATTACATTCTAGAACCCCCTGCAATAGGTGAAAATCCATAAAGTAAGAACCTTATATTTATTTTAGTATTTATATATATTTTAAGGCTTTATAAACCCTCCCCACACACTTATAAACCATTCCCAGTCCCTTATTAACCTTCCCCACTCCCTTATTAACCTTTTCTACACTTTTATAAACACTACTTATGTTCTTAAACATATTCTACACTCTTAAACCTATGTAACTTTAACAACATATGTATACAGTACCACAAAATCCCATGATATAGCAAAAAATCCACAATAAATAATTAAATGTAATATTTTTAAAAAGCCTGCAATACAGTGAGGCTGTGATAAGTGAACTGCAGTATAGAGAGGGAGTACTGTAATAAGCAAATGACTGGATCAAACTAAAAAGTTTCTTCTCAGCTAAAAATAATCAGCAAAGTGAAAAAGGAACCAACTGTGTGGGAAAACATTTGCCAGTGATACCTCATGTAAGGGTTTGATCTCCAAAAAATATACAGGACTCACATGACTCAACACCAGGAAGACAGACAATCCAACTAAAAATGGGCAAAGGACCTGAACGGACACTTCTCCAAGAAGGACATACAGAGTGTTCATAGGGATATGAAAGGATGCTGAACATCACTAGCCATCAGAGAGATGCAAATTAAAACCACAATGAGATACCACCTCACACTAGTCAGAATGGCTATTACTAACAAAACAAGTGCTGGTGAGGATGTAGAGAAAAGGGAACCCTAGTGCACTGTTGGTGGGAATGCAGACTGGTGCAGCCACTGTGGAAAATAGTATGGAATGTCCTCAAAAACTAGAAATGGAACTGCCTTTTGAGCCCGTGTTTCCACTGCTGGGATTATACCCGAAGAATTCTGAAACACCAATTCAAAAAAACCTATGTATCCCTATGTTCATAGCAGCGCTATTTACGATAGCCAAGTATTGGTAACAGCCTAAGTGCCTATCAGTGGATGAGTGGATTACAAAACTGGTACATTTGCACAATGGAATACTATGCAGCACAAAGAAAGAAGGAACTCCTTCCTCTCGTGACAGCATGGATGGAACTGGAGAGTATTATGGTAGTGAAATAAGCCAGGTGGCGAAAGACAAATACCATATGATCTCACCTAATACAGGAACCTAATGAACAAAACAAACAAACAAGCAAAATAGAACCAGAGGCATGGAAACAAGGAACAGATTGACAGTGACCAGAGTGGAGGGGGTTGGGAGAGAAGGGGAGAAAGAAGAGGAAGGGTCTAGTCAAGGAACTAGTATAAATGACCCATGGACATGGACAACAGGGTGGGGATTTACTGTGGGAGTGGGAGGACTGGGCAGTGGAGAGCAAAGGGGGAAAATTAGGACCACTTTAATAGAACAAAAGTAAAAAAATTAAAAAAAAAAAAAGAAAGAGGATATGTTTCCAATTCTTACATCAAAAAAACAATAAGAGAATATTTTGAATAATTGTAAATAGTGAATTTGGCATTATTAAAATTCTAGATGAAATATAAACACACCTGTGTTTGTGATATCTGTGAAAGAAATATATCTATTATTAAAATCTTTCCACATTCTTGGGACTAAATAGCTTTCTTTTATCATTAAAGGAAAGAAACATCCATTTTGTACAAACTCAGAAATTAGAACAAGATTGGGATTTTAATAACTTGATTCAAAGATATGACAAAGAGATTGTGAGATGAAAACTTTATGGTAATGACCTCTCATAACCAAGGATACACAGTCCTATTTGAAGAGGACATGATTGAATATAAATAAATTCCTAAATAATCTGTAATCAAACTCATGTATAAGTGAATTTAACAAGTTTGATCAATACAAGGCAAAGTAAAAAAATTTAATTATTTTCTCAATTCTAGCACAAATAGAAAATAAGAATTCAAAATTGTAGCACTTACCATAACATAAAAACATCAGATACCTGTATAATATGTAAGAATTATACATTGAAAACTATGAAACATTGATAAAATTTTAAGAACTCAGTAAATAAAGGATATACCATTTTCATATAAGACTCATTCTTGCAAACTTTTTAATTCTACCATAAATTCATCTAGATTCAATACAATCCCTATTTTTGAAGAAACTGAAAAACTGATTCTAAAATGTACATGCAGCCTTGGCTGGGTTGCTCAGTTGTTTAGAATGTTGTCCTGATATGCCAAAGTTTGATCCCAGGTCAGGGCACATACAAGAATCAACTAATAAATGCATAAATAAGGGGAACAACAAACCAATGTTTCTTACTTTCTGTCTCTCTCCCCCTTTATTTCTAATCAATAAACAATTTTTAATTGAAATTTCCATGCAAAAGGTAATAGAAAAAAGTAACAATCAAAAACTTAAATAATAATAAAGTTGTATGACAAACACTATGAGATACAAAGACATATTTTAAAGCTATAATAAATTTAAAAGTATGTTATGGGCAGAATGATAGGAAAGACATATAATCAAACGGTGGAGTGCCTAAAGTCAGGCTTGTACATAATTGATCAACTGATTTATGAAAAAATTAACTTTCAGGTCCATTGGTGATATGATAGTCTTTAATAAGTGGTGCCGTGTCACTTGGTAACAAAATAGGAAAAAATACATCTCAGTATATCTGTATCTCACACCAGACACAAAAGTCAATGCCTGATAGATTACTGATATAAATGAAATCAGTGAAACAAAGTTTTTAAAGGAAAATATAGAACTTTTGTGGTCTTACTGTAATCAGAGCTTTCTTCAGCAAAACACAAAACCTATTAACTATAAAAATAGATAAATTATGAATTGTTGTAATTAAGGGTTTTTATTGATTAAAAATACCATTAGGAGAGTTTAAAATAACAAAATACATGTAGTGAGAGAAACTATTAGCAATAGGATATATGAAAAATCTATTAAGAATAATTTTTTTAATTACCATAAGGAAAAACAAACAACTTACTTGAAAATGGGGAAGCCATGGCCAGTGTGGCTCAGTTGGTTGGAGCATCATCCCATAACCAAAAGTTTATAGGTTTGATATGGGTTCGATCTCCAGTCCAGGCACATATGGGAGGCAACCAATCAATGGTTCTCTTTCACACAGGTGGTTTTCTGTCTCCCTTGCTATCTCCCTATCTCTCTCTCTAAAACCAAAGAAAAAATTACCTCAGGTTGGGGGTTGGGGGGAAGAAAATGGGGAAAAGGCTTAGCTATATTTTATAAAACAGAATGTCCACATGAAGATTAGGTTTGAAACTTGAGTGCCGGGGAATGCAAAATATAGGAGCGGGCCAAAGTAAGTATACAGCTGTGAGTATGCAAAACAGTTTATTCTTGTATTATTATTTATTAATCATTTATTTGTATTACAGCTAAAAACCTGCTTGTCCACCCCTGTAAAACTCCCATCCATTACAATGGGAAAAAATGAATAAAAACTATCAAGCTTTAGTATTCTCATACCTTGCTAGTGAAAATGTAAATTAGTATAACCACTTTAGAAAATTGTTTGGCTGTATCTACTAAAAAAATTGTTAACTTAAGAATAAATGAATGAATTTAATGAATAGGTACTAACACCAGAAGAAGTGAAAAATCTGAAGTAGGCTTTGAAAGATGAAGAACCATAACAATTTTAGGTATTTAGTTTTTAAGAATTTGTAGTCTCTTCAGAGTTCTCAGATGAAATTGCTACAACTCTTTCAATCTGTGCCACTCAGGTTGATTGAAATTCTTTGGAGAAAAAGTCAGACTGACTTAGCTTGGGTCATGTGCCTATCTCTTTAGCTACTAAGAGAATCTTTACAGAAAGCCTCACAAGGACTCACAGAGGGAAGGCTTGGTTTCTGTAGCAGTTAAGTATAATGACAATGATATTGCATAACAACCACAAAATCTCATTGTCGTGTAACAGTAAACAATGATTTCTTGTTGTGTCAATGTGATAGCTGGTGTCTGATGTTGACTGGACTTACCCAGGCTTGGATCCAGGACAAAAAATTTAGCTCTGCTCCCCGTGTTTCTCATTTTTCCAGAGGCTGTGCACTGCCTGGGGACATCCTTTTTAAAAAAAAAAATTAATATCAAAGGCTGAAGGGCACAGAGGGTAGTGATACAAGTGCATTTCAAATGTCATGTCTGCTAACAATCTGTTGACTAAAGCAAATACTTAACCAATCCCACATCTATGAGGTGGGGAAATATACTCTGTCCACTACTGAAAGAACTGCCAAAGATGAGAATACAGGCAGGGGGGGATATAAGGAATAAAAATAGGTTATACTCCTGATGCTTAATGGGTGATTTAGGCACTTTATCAAAAGGTTGGCAGAAACATATTTGACTGGGAAAAACTTTATGTCTATACCACAATGCCTAAAATTGTGGCATTTTAAAATGAATTGGATAAAGAAGTCAATATGGGAAAAATTGGGAAAGCCAGTTTTTATTAACTATATTTTAGAAAAGAAAAGGCTTATTTCTTTTAAGTCATGCATAACTTAACTTTATAACATAATCAGGTTTCAGTTTAGTCTCTTGGTGTAGGGGAATCTGGTAATAGAATATTTAAAGATGACAGATAGGGCTGAATTTAGAGGGCTTCAGGATGCTTTCTCCTTTGTTGTCCCTTCCTTTGAAAACATTTATCTTGGACAAATTAGATTAAAATGTACATGATTTCAATTATAATGGGGAAAAGAAGTGTTATGCATTTGGGGGAGTTCTTTTTTTTTGAGTGGGTATATTTTATTATTTTTTTAAATTTTATTTTTTGGTTATTCAATTACAGTTGTCCCATTTTTCCCCCATTGCTCCCCCTCCCAGCCCATCCCTTCTCCCACAATTATATCCCTCCCCGTTGTCCGTGTCCATTGGGGGAGTTCTTAAGTGCAACCTTGGGTATCACTTCACACACTAACTTTATTCACCAATTCTTCCCTATGCTTTAGTTTCCTAATTCATAACGGTATACATTATCAAGAAATAACTTTGAAAAATGGTGGCTTGCATTCATGGTAATATGTGAATACCACCCCTTAAGGGAAGTATTTTAAGTTTGGTCCTTAAGTAAGGTGAAGGAAAATTATTTAAGAGCTTAGGTGCAAAGGAAGAAGTAGCATATAGAAAAAACACTGAGGTGCATATCTCTTGAAAGAGAAAACAAAGCTCTTAAAAGGCAACCTATTTAAATTCACCTGGATGGTGTCTTAATTGCCTGGAACTTGATTCACTTGAGGTCTGTTACCCTTACTGGAGTTTTCCTATATTGGACACATTGCCCACCCAATACCTGCTTGCATTCCCACAGTGACATGGTTCTTAAATATTTCTTAGGTTTTTTTCGCTTTGTAGTTCTTCAATATCTGTGATCTGGACATAATGTCAAGGACAGTGTTTAGCACATATACTATATGTGCTCTTTAACTTTTAGAGAAATCAGGAAAGTATTTTTAAAACTCTCCTTTTCCAGTGTACTCTGAAGAGAAAACATTCTGTAAGTGCCCATATATGGAGAACCTGAATTTTCCCGGGAGTACACAACACTGTACATGATGACGACTTGACAGTAGATTTCCACCTGAGAGATCCACAGTTCTTGTTTGTTGTAACTACCTCCTCTTGGGCTTGTCTACCTCTTCATTCTTCTAAGCATGACAGGGCTATCAGCCAAATTTTATTCCAACTCTTCTGAAGTTGGAAAGCTTTGTATTTCCCCCTTGGCTCCAAGGATCGGTTTTGAAAGCTGCTTCAGCTTCTTGCTGCATAGGGAGCCTACAGGATATATTCTGTCTTTGCCATGGAGAACAGGCCTATCAAGCATGTGATAGAAAACCTAAGAGGGCTGCTCGTACACTGGAATCGGCCAGTGTAGTCAGCAGATTGCCTCAGCCCTTATTGCAAACATGTTAATACAGGCTTAGTTATGCTAAAACCTCAAAGGCCTGCCCTTTAAAATTAAATCTGTTCTTTCACAAAATTGTTGGCTGAATATAAATTATACTCATGTCCTAACTAAAGCTCTGCCACAACTGTGAGAATAGTTAAGCCCAAATCAGCTGGCTTAGCCTGAAAAACTGCCCATGGCACTGGGAAGTAGAACTTCGTTCACATGTGTTTTGCTTTGCAGTGTGTCAAATTGTTGTCAAGGCAAAGGACTGTTTCCAGAATAATATTTCAGAGCTCTGGGCTGCTGTCCTTTGGGAGTGATCCACCTGTAAACTGGCTTATTAGAGAGATTGTGGGGGTTGAAATCTGTATTTTAAACTGATTCAGGGATATTAGCATATTTAAATACTCATTGTTCGGGTTTCTTCCTATGTTTGAATTGGTGTTAACTTAATACTATATTAACTTTTACCATATTAAGTTTCATTATTCCACCTCCTTTGATCTGCAAAAATGACATTTTCACAGAGTGCAACCTAATGACTTTGATTTCTAAAACCATTTAATTCCTATTTTAGTATTCTATGTTGATCACTAAATTATCAATCAGTTGCTAATATGAACAGTGGGGTTACTGGCTCATCCCGAATTCTTTTTTATAAATCTTAATAGCTTTGGGCCACAATTTTGCTTTGACTGATGAAGTCCTTCACAGAGGAAAGGAGCCTTTTGGATATTCTTTTTTCTTTTTTAATTTACCAAGGTAGACATCCTGAGGGTTAAGAACTCTCTGTTTTTCATGAGAAAATCTTTACTCTGTTCTCTTCTTAATTGATAATCTTGCTTTAGATAAGAAAAGTAATTGTTTTTGAAAGTTTTTTGGACAGAATTTTGAAAAGGAATTTAGGCTTCTCTTTTCATATGTCCTAGAAGCCAGGATAAACTCAGGCAGCTGCTTCTTGCTTCTGAAGCAGTCTGCTTCACTTAAGAGCCACCACTGAGCTGGACAGGGCCCTCCTTTTTATTAACGCTATGATCTTGAACAGGTTACCTAACCTATTTGAGCATCAATTTTGTCACTGGCAAAATAGGGTTAGCACTACCTACCTCAGACTACTAAAGTAGTGATTAAATTTATAATATAAGCCATGAAGTGGTTTGCTCTGTGCATAGTAGATAGTAAATTTTATTTTATTTTATTTTGTTTTATTTTATTTTATTTTAACGTCTTCAAGTTCTTCCTACCCAAGGCGAATTTTAAGGGTAGGAACATTCAGCTTCAATCTTTCTCTCTTCACCTTTAAAAATATATTTTTTTTTAAATCACAGCTGATAGAGGTAATTAAAGGGAAAATTGAAAGAAGTTGTATTTTCTGAAATCCTTGCACTAAAAGGTCCATTCTATTAGTACTGGGACTATATTCCAGGACAGTTATGTTTTGAGCCTTTGTTGTTGTCCAGGGACTTTCCAAAAAATTTGAACTAGGTCATGAAGTGTGAGAGAAAGGGAAGTACCAACATGATTTTTTTTTCTTTTTTAAAAAACATTTTAAATTTATTTTAGAGAAAGGGGAAGGGAGGGAGATAGATAGGGAGATAAACATCCATGTGAAAGAGAAACATGAATCTGTTGCCTCCTGTACATACCCCAGCCAGGGACTGAACACTTAACCCGGGCCTGTGCCTGACCAGGAATCAAACTGGTGAACTTTTGCTTCATGGAAGGATGCCCAACCAACTGAGCCACACTGGTCAGGGCCCAACATGACTTTCAAAACACAAGGTCAAAATTCAAATAGTCTTTGTGACTGGGCATACCACCTATATGAAAGCACTTTGCAATATAGTGTTAAACTATAAGTTGAAACTGGTATTCATAAATGATATTATTAATATTCTCCAAATCCTAATAAACTCAAGTGCAGATTTGTGTGTATATATACACAATATATATGCATATTTGTAGGTATGCTCATGTTAATCATTTTAAATATCTTCTTGAGGATTGGTAAGGATAAAGAGAGATGAAAAACTCCTAAACCAGTGATTCTGATTATAGGATACATGAGATGGGAATGGTTTTATTACTTAATTTAACATGTTTTAGAATATCTACTAAGAACCCAGCACTATACTGGGAGTACATAGTCTCTCTTTCTGTTCCTCGCCCTAGTCTGTACTTTCTTGCCTCTGTTTCCTTGCTCAACTCCTAATGAAAAGTTCTGAGAGACCTTTTTCAGCTTTTTGGAAAGTCTCTGCTCAGAAACAGAACTCTCTCTCTGTGTTATATCTCACAGAATTGTGATGGTTGATGCCTGAACTGGGTATAAACACATCTATGGTGAACTGCCAACTGGAAATAGCTCCTTCTTAATTCAAATTAACTTGTATACTTGTATAATATTGCTTTCAATTACCAGTATTGCTTTGGGGAAATTATATTCTTTTTGGAAACCCAAGGTTAGAAAGGATCCTTATGAGTGTAAAATGTAGGGGTAGAAATACCAGTGGATCTATAATGTTTATTATCTAAATCGTACATTTTTTTTCTACAGGCTTTTATATTCTCAGCCCATGAGAACAGCTGAAGAGAACTAAAATTTCAATTCAAGAATTGAGAATATATTTTACACATATTGTATATAACATTGCAGAGGTGGGATTTTAACTTTCTTGGCTTTCTGTAAATGATGTCATGGTGAAATGGCTCTGTGTGGTTTCAGGTGTTTTAGTTTTTTTTCCCTATTTTTCTCATACTGTTTTCTCATATTGTTAGATTCTTGTTAAAATTTTTCTTGTTAGATAAACTTTGGTATAGAATTAATGTTTTATACCCAGACTCCACCAAAAAATATAGCAAAAGTGTCACTCTAGGAGTACTATAATCATGGTATACCTACCACTTTGTTGATGGCCATTTTTTTAAGGTTCTAGAATGTGTATTCCATTATTGCTTTTATATATAAGAATGTGTGCCTTATGTTTTTTTTACAAATGAATTGAGAACATTCATTTTGGTTGGATGAAATTATTTTACTGGCATAGAAATAAAATGTGAATATTAAATTACTATACTTTCAAGACATTTTTTTCTAACTTTAAAACAATTGTACTCTGACCAAAAGATAACTCAAACAGTTGCACTGTTATCTAAATATTTAGTTTGGTTCTTTTATATCAATCATTTTATGTTTACAAAGTTCAGATATTACTTTAGAGACATTTTCATAATTGTTCTGTAGAAACTCTTGTTACTATTATTGCTGATCCCATTTTGTTAGTGGTGCATTTAATACAGACAGAACCTTTTGGGTTACCTAAATGTTGCAGAGTAAATTTGTGAGGGACAGGTACTAGAATATGCAAGCATATCCTTTATAGGAGAGTATTAATTTAATTTCCCCCTGGCTGGTTTGGCTCAGTGGATTGAGCGTCGGCCTGCGAGCTAAGTGTCGCTGGTTCGATCTTCCAGTCAGGGCACATCAGAGAAGGTAAACTCTGACTCCAAAAAACCTCTGCTGCCTTGCGGCATACCTCTTCAGGGGAAAGGCTAAGGGAGTAAACCCCGACAGAAAATCCGGAGCCGGAGTCCCTAAGGCGGTTTGATGTTGTAGTCAACACTGGCAACTCCTGCGGCACACCTGAAGCCAAGCTGTATTGACTCCGTCTTTCCCTTGGACCCTTCAGCTGCGAAGAGAGGGGGGGTCTGATGCATGGGCAACAGCAGACCCTCCATATCACCCTGCCCAGGCTCTGTAGCTTCAGCTTCACTGGAGAGGACACTCCAGCGTCATCGCAAGATGTCGATTCAACACGGGAGGAGACAGATACCGTGCCACTCCCGAGTCGGACTGCACAGCCATTCTCGGCGGTGTAGATAGACTCTTAAGAAGCTACATCATCGTCTCTCGAGACGGACGGCTGCCGACGACGACGACGAATTTAATTTATTTTACCTCATGCTTTTCAGATTATTTATGATTTTCCCCTATTGAACAACATGAATATCATTCACAAATGTAATTAGTTTTGGTAAGACTTTATCTCTGTGTCTTCAAATGTTTCTAGCTTTCAGATGTATATGACTGGTTTGCTCAGAATGGGGATATGTATGATCAAGGCAATGAAGAAGGAAATAGTCAAGAATGATTTATGGAATAGTTTTATTGTGGCAGAAGGGACAAAAAATGGGTTATTTTACTGTCATAGTTGTCAATGGATGTAAATGAGGGCAAATATTGTATTTGATACTGACATATTTGGGAATGATGAATTATAGAACTTTAATGAAGTAAAACAAAGGGACTTGGAGAAAATGATAAACAACAGAAAGAAATGGACAAATATGTGGGTTTTCCTGGCTTCTCTGCATTGTTGTGGTTGCTTACAATCATTTCATTAAATGCCATTGAAAAATGAAGATAGAAAAAAATAGGCCACTTTGTAACCTAATAATACTCAATTTATTTTGGTATATAGTATTCTAGATCTAGGTCTTGGAACAAGTCCCAGTGGATATTCTACGTACACTCTTAAACTCTATATATCATTCAGCAAGAATAGCCTTTGTGCAGCTAAGCCACTGCACAGAATCACAAAGGTATTTGTCAAAACTGAATTGGATTGGTAAAGCAGATCCTCTCGTCATCACTAATTTCATTTAGAATATGAATTCCCCTAAAGGGCTCAGTCTCAGCATTTAGGTATCAGAATTCGATTTAAACTAGGAGTACTAGGAAAGTTTCTTTTAAGCATGAGATATATATATATATATATATATATATATATATATATATATAAAACAAAAAAACAAAAATGAGGTGGAAATAGCTGAGCACATTATATGAAATAGTCCATGTCGGTGAGTCTAGCATTAACAACTGAGATATCCTTATTGTGATATTGCTGAGATCCCTGGCCAAGTGTAGCTGGGACATTCATTTTTTTGAACCTGGTTTCTTCTTTTGTCAGCCACTGATAAGAATTTTCTCTCCTCCATATAAATGCTAAATTGTTCCTTTGAGAGAGCCTTATACCTTTAAGTGCAGTCTGCATGGGTTTTTTGTCTCATCAACACAGTTTTCATCAATGATAATTATACAGTTCTAGGTTTACATAATGCCATTTGCTGTTTCATAAATGCACATAATACAAGAAATTTTGGAAGTCTAGAGGATTATCTCTCCTTATCTGAAAATAGACATGCTTACTATAATAGACCTTCTATAAGAACTCAATGCTGTGGCTGTTTCCTGAAGCAGGAGTGTTTTAGGAGACCTCCCTTTAATGGCAGAAAAAATCTTCTAAGTTTTGTGTAGGTCTAAAAGTTTCCCCTATTTATTCATATATACATTATGCTGTGGTTATTTCTTTCTTTTCCCCATTTTTAATTTTTAAAAAATTAAAAAATTTTTTTGATTTATTTATTGTTTTTCTATTACAGTTGTTCCACTTTTCCCCCCATTTTTCCCCACAACCCAGCCCACCCCTTCTCCCACAGTCAATTCCCACCTCATTATTCATGTCCATGGGTTATCTATACTAGTTCCTTGCTTATTTCTCAGTTTAAACTATTATTCAAGCAATAAGGGCTAGAGGTAAAAAACAAACAAACAAAAACTTTATTTGGAGTACAATTACACTTACTCAGCTTTTATGTTGAACTATCTCATTCAAGCTTAACTTCAAAAATGTTTATTAATTATTGACCTATGTGCTATTTGATGTGTGAAAGAGAAGAGGATTAACACTGACTATAAAATATAGCACTGAGTTAAAAAAATAAATTAAACATTAATTTTAAGGAAAGATCCAGAATGGTGGCAGAGCAGGTAGAAGCTACACTCACCTCTTTCCAGGACCAAACTAAATTACAAGTATATTATGAAACAATCATCCTGAATAATCCACTGAAATTAACTGAACAGAAGTCTTATAACCAATGATTTCCAGAAGAAGCCAATCAAGACTGGTAGGAAGAGTGGAGACACAAAAATGGCTGGCTGCTCCCATGGGTGGCAGCTGAGATTCCAAAGGGATATCTCAGGTATGGGGGGTTCCCCCTGAGAAGCATGTGGTCTAAATCTCAAGCTGGGCTCCCCAACCCATAGCACCAGAGCTGGGAAGTGGCACCCAATAACATCTGGCTGTAAAAAGCAGCAGAGTTTCTGCTCACCAGAGAACGGCAGAATTCACCAGAGACACAGGCACCCTCTTAAAGGGCTAACACACAAAATTTCATTCACATCCACTGCCCTGGACTCAGGTGGAAGGAGGGCAAAGAAAACTAGTCATGTGAGCAGTTAGAGTCTGGGGTTTGTGGCTCTGGAGAGGGAGCTGAAGAGACAGCTTCCAGGATCCTTGAGCTGAGTCATTCTTCCATACAACAGATACCATCTTTCTTGAGTGGAGCACTCCCTTTCATGAGGCATCAGCCTGGGGGAAAGCAATAGCCCCAACCTCTGGACTCCCTCTTGCCCCACCCAGTGGAGCTTATACCTTGATGAAGTGTATAGCCAGATACCCTTTCAGTGATTGAGACTAATGGAGGGCTGGCAGGCAAAGACAGGTGGTGACAGATCTCTCAGAGTAGCTTAGTATCTTTGCTGACCTACCCTTGGGCCCAGTGCTGGTAAAAGCCAGCCTTGGTGTACAGCTTGGTTTTTCCCACATGTACCCAGGACCAGCAGAGGCAGCAACAAACGATTTCTTGTTGCTCCAAACAGGCTGTCACAGTCAGTGTGCACCAGAGTCCCTCACAAAAGGCTCAGAACCAGCAAACCCAGTGGCAAGCTTCAAATAACATAAGAGCATTATTCAATAAGCTTTACAAGCAGCATATCCAAAGGAAGATCTTGGCAGAAACAAATCCTGCTGAGGAGAATTCTACTTCATGTGGCAAGCTACTGCACAGCAGCTTGCATGCCATGGTTCTGGTTGAGCCTCACAGTCAGCCTCCCCGTTGCTTGATTCCACACAGGAACAGGACTACAGCAGTCAAGACTCAATTATAGCATGAGAACCTGCATAACCCCCACAAGGGAAATTCTTGGAGCACCCTGCTCAGATGATTAAGGAGACTGCACCACTGGACCCCACGGGACACCTACACAAAAGACTGAGAGTCATAGTAGACTTAGCTAATACATTGAAAATACACACACACACACACACACACACACACACACACACACACACACACACACACACGGAGTCAGCCAAAATAGGGAGACAAAGAAATAGGCCCCAAATGGAAGAAAGAAGAAATCTCCAGAAAAATAAGTAAATTAAGTAGAGGCAAGCAAGTTATCATATATAGAGTTCAAAGTAATTGTTATAATGATGCCCAAAAGCATGTAAAAGGGCATAGAACCCATTTAAAAAGGACCAATTTGAAATAGAAAATATAATATCTGAAATGAAGAGTACACTGGAATGAATAAACAGTAAGTTGGATGAAGCAGAGGACTGAATCAGTGATTTGTAAGACAAGATAGAAAAAAAAAAACCCAAATAGAACAGCAAATAGAAACAAGAATTTTACAAAATGAGGGTACTTTAAGGGGCCTGTGAGACAACATGAAGCATAAAAACATCCATATCATAGGGGTACAAGAAGGGGAAGAGAGAGCAAGGGCTCATTAACTTTTTGAAGAAATAATGACCTAACAATTTCCTAATCTGGTGAAGGAAAAAGATGTACAGGTTCAGAAAGTGCAGGGTTGCAAGTAAGATGGACCCAAAGAAGGCCACACCAAGACACAACATAATTAAAATGGCAAAGGTTAAATACAAAGATGTTTTTAATGGCAGCAAGAGAAAGACCGTTACCTACAAGGGAGCTCTCATAAGACTGTCAGCTGATTTCTCAACAGAAATGTTTTAGGCCAGAATGGATTAGCATGAAGTAGTCAAAGTGATGCAAAACAAGGACTTACAACCAAGACTACTTTAAAATTGAAGAAGAAATAAAGACCTTCCCAGATAAGAAAAAGCTAAAGGAGTTTGTTATCACCAAAGCCATATTACAAGTATGTTAAAGGGCCTGCTTTAAAGAGAAGAATAAGGAGGAGGAGAAGGAGAAGGAAGAGTGAAGGAGAAGGGGGAAGAGGAACACAGTTAAAAGAATAATGTGGTAATTAATATGTACTTATCAATAATCACATTAAACATAAATGGCTTTAGTGCTCCAATAACAAAACTTAAGGTAGCTCAAAGGGTGAGAAAACAAGACCCATATGTATGCTGTCTCCAAGAGATCCACTTTAGAACAAAAGATACACAGAGACTAAAAGTAAAGGGATGAAAAAAGATATTTCATTCAAATGGAAATGAAAATAAAAGCAGGGGTACCAAAAGAAGGAAACTACATAATGATAAGGGGAGCAATCCAACAAGGGGATATAATCCTTGTAAACATTTATGCATAGAACATAGGAGCAACTAATTTGTAAAGCAGATTTGATAGACTTAAAGGTAGAGATCAACAGTAATACAGTCATAGTAGCTTTTCCACACCCCACTGACATCAATGGATATATCTTTCAGACAGAAAATCAAGGAGGAAATGGTGGACTTAAATGACACACTAGCTAAGATGGATTTAATTGATATCTTCAGAGCATTCCATCTGAAAGCAGCAGAATATACATACTTTTCAAGTGCACATGAAATGTATTTTTTAGGATAGACCACATGTTAGGACACAAAACAAGTTTCAATAAATTTAAGAAAATTGAAATCATATCAAACATCTTTTCTGTCTATTAGGTATGAAGCCATAAATCAATCACAAGAAAAAAACAAACAACAACAACAACAAAAAAAACCCACAAAGACATGGAGGCTAAATAGCATGCTACTAAACAATAACCGAAATCTGGTTCTTTGAAAAGATAAACAAGATTGACAAACCTTTAACTAAACTCATCAAGGAAAAATAGAGCGACCCAAAGAAATAAAATCAGAAGTGAAAGAGGAGAAAAAACAGCTGTCACCAACGGAATACAAAGGATTGAATAAACTATATGCCAACAAATTGGACAATCTGGATGGAATGGATAAATACCTAGAAACATACAATCTTCCAAACCTGAATCAGGATGAATCAGAAAATCTGAATAGACCAATTACAACTAGTGAAATTGAAACAGTAATTGAGGGGGAAAAATACCCAAGAAACACAAGTCCTTGGCTGGGTGCATTAACAGGTGAATTTTACCAAACATTTAAAGAAGAACTAACAGCTATTCTTCTCAATCTCTTACACAAATTGGTGGTGGGAGACTCCCAAGCTCATTATATGAGGCCAGTATTATCCTAATTCCAAAACCAGATAAAGACACAACAATGAAATAAATTATTGCCAATATTCCTTATGAACATAGATGCTAAAATCCTCAGCAAAATATTAGCAAAACAGATCCAGCAACACTATAAAGATTGTACACCATAATTAAGTAGGATTTATTCTGGAGATGTGAGATCGATACAATGTTCACAAATCAATAATTGTGGTACATCACATAAACAAAATGAAGGATAAAAGCCACTTGGTCATATCAATAGATGCAGAAAAAGCACTTCATAAAAATCCAGCACTCAGTTATGTTAAAAACTCTCAGCAACGTGGGAATAGAGGAAACACACCTCAACTTAATAAAGGCCGTATATGACAGACCTACTCTCAACATCAAACTCAGTGGGCTAAAACTACAAGCATTTTTCTTAAGATTAATAACAAGACAGGGATGTCTGCTTTTACTGGTTATTCAAATTGTACTGGAAGTCTTAGTCACAGCAATCAGAGAAGAAGAATATATATATATGACACACAAATTGGAAAGGAAGAAGTAAAATTGTCATTATTCCCAGATGACATGGTACTATATATAGAGGACCCTAAAGATTTCATCAAAAAAGTAGAACTGAAAATTGAATTTAGTCAAGTAGCAGGATACAGAATAAATATTTATAAATTGATTGCCTTTTTATACACCAATAATGAACTATCAGGGAAACGAAGAAAATAATCTAATTCACAATTGCTTCAAAAAGAAAAAATACCAAAGAATAAATTTAATTAAGAAGGCAAAAGACTTATACTTAGAATGTTATAAGGCATTGAAGAAAGAAAAAGAAGAAGAAAATAAGTGGAAGCATATACTGTGTTTATGGATTGGAAGACTTAACAGCATTAAAATGTTTATACTATCTAAAACAATCTATTTTTTCAATGCTACCTGATATCAAACTACACTACATAGTCACAGTAATCTAAACAGCATGGTACTGTCATAAAATCAGATATATAAATCAATGGAACAGAAGAGAGAGCCCAGAAATAAACCCACACCTTTATAGTCAATGAATATTTGACAAAGGAAGCAAAAACATATGATGGGCTAGAGGTAAGTTTATTCAATAAATGGTGTGGGAAAAATTGGACAGATACATGCAAAAGAAAGAAAGAAAGAAAGAAACTATACCACCTTCTTATGCCACACACAAGAATAAATTCAAAATAGATTAGACACTTAAATGTTAGACTCAAAACCATGAAAATCCTAGAACAAAACATAAGCAGTAAAAACTTAGACATTTCTCATTCTAATACTTTTTTTGATAGATTTTTCTTGAGTAAGGGAAACAAAAGAAAAATTAAACAAATGTGACTACATCAAACTAAAATGTTTTTGCACAGCAAAGGATACCATAAACAAAATGACAATACAACCCACTGAATAGAAGAACATATTTGCCAGTGATACATCTGATACAGGGTTTATACCCAAAATTTATGAAGAACTTATAAAACTCAATACCAAAAGAAATCCAATTTCAAAATTGGCTGTGGACCAGATTATTTACAATAGCCAAGATTTGAAAGCAGCCCAAGTGTCCATCAGTAAATTAGTGGGTAGAAAAGCTGTGGTATATTTACACAGTGGAATACTATTTGGCCATAAAAAAGAAGGAAATCTACCTTTTGCAACAGTATAGCTAAAACTGTAGAGCATTGTGCTAAGTGAAATGAGCCAATAGAGAAAGACATGTACCATATGATCTTATTCACATGTGAAATCTAGTGAACAAAATGAATTAACAAGCAAAATAGTAACAGATTCATAGATCGAGAATAAGCTGACAACTTTAGGGGGGTGGTACATGGTGTGAAGGTTGGTTGGATTGAGCAGAAAAGACAAAACAGAGAAAAAATCATGGACATGGACAACAGTGGTGATTTCCAGGGACAGGGGTTGGAGAGAAGAGGAGGAAGAGGTAGGGCAGATGAATGGTGATGGATTGGGATTTGGGGTGGTAAATTTATAATGCAGTGTACAGATTATATATATTGTAGAACTGTGCACATGAAGCCTGTATAATTTTGTTAACCAGTGTCACCCCAATAAATTCAATAAAAAGAGAAAAAACTAAACTTTAAATTAAGTCATAACAAAAAAATGGTGGCATTTATTTACTTTTTTATAAAAAAACCTTGTATGGTAAACATTTGATTCTCATTTTTTCTATGAAGAATTAAATAGAAAAAGTTATAAGAGTTAAATGTGCCAGAACCTTTGGACATGGAAATTGCATTTGTCACCCTTTTTTTTCTTTCCAACACCCACCCACCACAGGGTGACTCAATAGGTGGAGCAGATGTCAGGAATTCCATTGAGCTCATGAAGTGGTGATTGTTATTCCCATTGCAAGCCACTATTGCACTTTCTTCAGTCCCTGTGGGAACTTAACATTCTGTTAACTTAAAAATGTAGTTGACTGATATGAGAATTTAAACAAAATTTATCTTGAGTTAGTCTATTTCTTTTTGTTCTGATTATTAAGTTAAATGGGCCTGAAGTCAAGAGAGGTGATGATACTTTTGACCAAAGTTAAGGTACAGAAAGTCCCTTGCAGTTTACTTTGTTTCACTGGCTAAACATAGACTTCTACTTATTAAGCTTACCAGCTTATAAAATCAGAGCTATTTTCTTTATATTTGTATCTTATATGAAATAAGAATTTTCCATGTTAGTTTTAGGGAAGGTTTGGGAGATGTCTTTCGGTATCTTCTTATATTTACTTATAAAAGGTTGTGGTGAATTTACAATTTGAAACTCATTTATTTTTATTTTTAAAGTGAATTTCTTCTTTCTTCAGATAGACTTCTTATGCTAATGAATTGTTTGCTTTTTTGTGGGTTAAGTATTATTATGAAACTTTATTGTATACTTAAAAAAATAAAGCAAAAGCACACAGATTTGTATGTGTAAGTAATGCATTTGTTTCCTGATTATTCCTAAACTTAATTTTAGCCTAAGATTTAAGCCTCTACTTTATTAACTAAAATGACTAAATTTACATTAATTATTGAGATAGCCTGGTGTAGTAAAGGCTGTAAGACTCTAGAAAAGGACTTCCTTAGTTCCTAACTTCTCAGCTTTATTGCATATTTATAGGATAGAACATTGGAAAAATAGGGGAAAAAACCCAAAGGTTATATTCTTCATCTATAATTGAGGGAAAAGATACATACTACATAAGAATATTATGAGGATTTAATGATGCAATAAATTTTAAGTGCCTAATGTTATTTATGATTGGTGTAAAAGAATTCTACTTATCATCATCCTTTGTTTAAAGTTCTAATAAGCTGTGAAATAAAGATTCTAAAACAAGTATACAGAAAAGATGACTTGAAAATTTACAGACAAAAAAATAAACATGTTTCTGGATGATCATTTAGTTATAGTAGGTAAGCTGAATACTGTCTTTCTCACTTCTTTGCAAATAATTTAGGTAGAATTATTAACCTCTCATAAATGTATTCAATTTTAAAATGAGTGTTCTATGGTATTTAGAATTTATGGATAAATGCAAACTCATCAAATTGTATACATTAAGTAGGCACAGTTTTGTATGTAAATTATACTTACAAAAAAATCTGAAAAAACTGCCAATAAGTAATTACTCAGAGTGAGTGGAATAGAAACATAGCTCAGCATAATAAAGGCCATACATGACAAGCCCACACCTAAGCTCATTCTCAATGGTGAAAAGCTGAAAGCTTTTCCTTTAAGATCAGAAACAAGATAAGGATTCCAACTCTCACAATTTTATTCAACACAGTATTGGAAATCCTAGCCAGGGCAATTAAGCAATAAAAAGAGATATAGTAAATCCTCACTTAACAATAGGTTCTATGACTTTAAGCGAAATGACATGTAAGAAAACAAATTTACCATAGGTAGTTGATATAAACAAGAGTTAGGTTTCTATGGCACCTCATCAATGTTTTGATGAAAGGACTTCAAACAAAAGGATGTTATTGAGGACCTCTTGTTAAAGGCATCCAAATTGGAGAGGAAGAAGTAAAATTGTCACTAATTTGCAGATCACATGATGTTATATATGAAAATCGTAAAAAGTCATAAAAAACGCTAGAACTGCTAAATGAATCAGTGAAGTTGTAGGATGCAAAATCAATACACACACACAAAAAAAAAAACATTGCATTTCTATAACTACTAAAAATATCAGAAGAAAAAATTAAGAAAAGTATCTCATTTACAATTGCATCAAATGAGAAAATACATATGGATAAATTTAACCAAGGATGTGAAAGACCCACATATTGAAAACTACAAGACATTAATAGAAGAGATTGAAGAAAACACTAATAGGTGAAAAATATGCACATGTGCTCATGGATTGGAAGAATCAAGATTATTAAAATGCCCATACTTTACAAGCAATCTACAGATTTAGTGTAATCCCTATCAAAATTCCAATGACATTTTTCTGAAAAATAAAGCAAACAATTCTAAAATTTGTATGGAACCACAAAAGACTCCAAATAGCCTAATTAATCTTGAGAAAGAACAATGTTAGAGACATTATGCTATCTAATTTCAAACTATATGTCAAAGACATAGTAATCAAAACAGTATGATATTAGCATAAAAATGCACACATACATCAATGGAAAAAACACAGAGCCCAGAAATAAACCCACGGATATGTGGTCAATTAATTTATGACAAAGGAGCTGGGAAAGGACAGTTTTTCAATAAATTGTGTTGGGTAAACTGGACAGCCACATGCAAATGAATGAAAGTGGACCATTATCTTACACCACACACCTAAATTAACTCAAAATGGATTAAAACTTGAATGTAAGACCTGAAACAATAAAACACTTAGAAGAAAACAAAAGAAATGAGCTCCTTGGCATTCATCTTAGAGATGATTTTTAGAATCTGACACCAAAAGAGAAAGTAACAAAATCAAAAATAAAAATAAAATAGTGTGACTACAATAGACTAAAAATCATCTGCACAACAAAGGAAACCATCAATAATAAAAAGGCAACCTACAGAATGGGAGAAAATATTTACAAACAATATATTTAATGCTAATATTCAACTAAATAGCAAAACACAACCAATCCAATTAAAGAATGGTTAGAGGATCTGAATAAACATTTTTCTAAAGAATACATACAGATGACCAACAGATGCATGAAAGGATGCTCAACATCATTAATCAGAGAAATGCAAATCAAAACCATAATAAGATATCATCTTGCATATATTAGAATGACCCTTATCAAAAAAGCAAAGCGGGATTTGGGGCGGGGATTGCTGGGGGAGGGGGGTGCTGGGTGGAGGGTAGCAAAGGGGAAAAAATTGGAACTATTGTAACAATATAATCAATAAAATATACTTAAAAAAAACAAGAACACATTACAAATAACAACAAAAAAAAAGCAAAGCATGTTGGCGAGGATGTTGAGAAAAGGGAACAATTTTGCATTGTTGGTAGAAATGTAAATTGGTTCCTCAAAAAATTAAAAATATTGTGTTAGCTAAAAGTCCATTTAGTTTTTTCCATAAAATAAAAGACACACTTTTATTTTTCATCAGTAACTTTATTGATTTGGATATTTTGAGTATATCAGCTATCTCCCATGTGGTAGAATGTTGATTGTTCTCAATTAATGTCTCGATTTGATCACGGTCAGTTTCAACAGGTCTACCCAACTGTGGAGCATCGTCCAGTGAGAAATCTCCAGCACAAAACTTCACAAACCATTTGTGATACATTCAATCAGTCACAGCACCCTCTCCATACACTACAAATCATTTTTTTTTTCATTTCAGTTACATTTTTAACTTTCTTGAAATAATAAAGCATACTATACCAAAAATGTTGCTGTTTTTCTTCCATCTTCAGTACTAAATGGCTACACAAAGATTCACCAATTTTAATGTTTTTTAAAAATACAGGCTGAGGTGACAGCTGTCACAATACAATCTAACAAAATTGTTTCAAATGAGGTTAAAGACAATTAGTGCTACTAGAGCCATCTTATGGAAAAAAACAAATGAACTTTTTGGCCAATGCAGTAGAACTATCATATGATCTAGCAATTCCCCTTTGGATATTTATCTGAAAGAAGTGAAAACATTATCTTGAAAAGATATATATGTCGGGTCGGCAGCCGTCCGTCTCAAGAGACGATGGTGTAGCTTCTTAAGAGTCTATTGGCACTGCCGAGAATGGCTGTGCAGTCCGACTCAGGAGTGACACGGTATCTGTCTCCTCCCGTGTTGAATCGACATCTTGTGATGACGCTGGAGTGTCCTCTCCAGTGAAGCTGAAGCTACAGAGCCTGGGCAGGGTGATATGGAGGGTCTGCTGTTGCCCATGCAGCAGACCCCCCCTCTCTTCGCAGCTGAAGGGTCCAAGGGAAAGACGGAGTCAATACAGCTTGACTTCAGGTGCGCCGCAGGAGTTGCCGGTGTTGACTACAACGTCAAACCGCCTTAGGGACTCCGGCTCCGGATTTTCTGTCGGGGTTTACTCCCTTAGCCTTTCCCCTGAAGAGGTATGCCGCAAGGCAGCGGAGGTATTTTGGAGTCAGAGTTTTCCTTCTCTGGATATATATGTATCCTCATGTTTATTGTAGCATTATAGCCAAAGTACAGAAACAATCTTTGATGGCTGAATGCATAAAGTGTCACACACACACACACACACACACACACACACACACACACACACGCACACAGTGGAGTATTATGCAGCAATAAAAAGAATGAAATCTTGCGACTTGTGACTACATGAATGGACACTGAGTGTATTATGAAATGTCAGAGAAAGACAAATACTGATCATTCTTAAACATGAAAAAAAATATACTCATAAATACAAAGAATAGATTGGAGGTTGCCAGAAGCAGGAGTGTGAGGAGTGGAAAACTTGGGGAAAAGGATTACAAAATAAAATGGAAAAATATATATAAATGCCAAAATTGATGCAAAATGAAATATAAAATTTGAATAGACTAATGAAATCAGAAAAATAATGGTTCACCTTTCCATAAAATTAATAAAAATCCTCCAATCCCAGACTATTATATGTATATATTCAAGGACTCGCTTGAAGTAGCATGTTATTTAGAGTACCATTCTTAGTGTTCACTCATATTCCTACACCAAATTTTACTAGATTTTTTAATTCTCTCAACATTTATCAAAGTAGAACAATGTCTAGGACTAAAATACTCTTGAAAATTATTTTGAGTGAGTTAGTTGAAAATTGTAATTGCTCACAGATACCAACTGAATAAGAGACTGCTCTGTGTATAAGTTTGCTAGTGCTGTAATAACTACACACACACACACACACACACACACACACACAGAGCACTGCTCCCCCTCACCTCCAGTTCACTAGCTTATAACAGCAAGGCTATTCTCATCATCACAGGTTTGTTGGTAAATTGTTGTTCAGTTGATCTAGGCTGTACTAACCTGAGTGGCTCTTTTTTATGCTGTGAGTTGTCAGGGTTTGGTTCCAGACTCAAATTTACTCAGACTTTGGTCTGCTTCACATATCCCGTTCTCCTTGGGACATGCTCATGGATTCAATTCCTAGTCAGGGCATATAGCTGGGTTGCAAGTTGATCCCTAGTCCAGGTATGTATAAGAAGGCAACCAATCATTGTTTCTCTCCCACATCAATGTTTTTCTCCCTCTCTCTTTCTCTCTCTGCCCCTGTCCCCTCTCTCTTAACAGTGATGAAAAAAATGTTTTTGGGTGAGGAAGAAGAAAGCAATAAAAGGACAAGGCCAACTCCCCAAGCACATTTACACTTTCTGCTTTTGTTATATCTTCTGCTAATTTTTTTTTTACCAAATAAAATTATATGGTCAAATCCAATATCAATGAGATGGGGAAATATATACTGCTTACTCTCATGAGAAGTCCTGTAAAGTCATATAGCAAAAGGTAAGGATACATGGGGAGAGTGAAAATAGGAGAAGAATGATCCAATCTACTATGCTGTTCACTAATCTTTTCTTCCTAATCAAGCAATTAAATTATATTTGCCTTTCAGTGAGATGGCCCTCTGTTACTGAATGACACCAGTAAAATGTAGACAGAAATATTGAATGCCAATTCTGTGGTTGGGCTTATATAAAACTTCTCATACTGTTCTACATGATCTCTCTTTACTCATCTGTTGGATGAATAAGGAGGAGTTCTATGCCCTAAAATAATATGCCTGAGTTACACAATAGTAGGAATCTGGACCCTCATTTTATACAATGGAATCTCCAAGTAGCCTTAGAGTGTTCTATGGCATCAGGGATAAATAAACTTTTATGTGAATCTTCTTAGATATTTGGCATTATTTGTGATAGTAGCCAGATTTCAGTGGATGCATATGAATATTTAAAGATGTTCTCACACTGCGTTATTTGAAAGAAGTGGTTGGGAGAAAAAATGGAAGAGCTGTGGTAAATTTAATTTTTTAATCTAATTGCCCTCCACAAAAATTAATACATACTATATTGAAAAAAATCAAATTGTAGAAAAGGATATACAATTGAAAGCTAATTGTCTTTGTCTTCCCCTCAGATATAACTAGGCTATTGGTTTACTATGTAAACCCTCAAAATATTTTTCTGTATGTACACCCTACATATGAGTGTCTTCCCATGATTCTTTTTGGTGCTGGTATGAATACTGGTCCCTATACTTTTAAGAATTGAAGCTAGACCTACACCCTTTTCATCCATTGCTATATAAGTAATGCCAGATGGTTCCTTGACAATATCTGAGGTGATGCTGTATGACAGTACCTATTGTGATGACCAGAATTTATGCTTCAAAGATTTTATGACTTGCAGAAGATGCCAAATATCCATCTTACCAAAAATACTATGTTCATTCTAAATGTAGTGTTAAAATATTTAAGTTTACTTTGATTTTTTTACTTGGAATGTAATCTGAAATTTTAGAATTTATGTTTTCTGTAGCAAAATGATGCATGATTGCTGGTAAAATTATGTAATTTTCGTGAGTAGAAGAACAAGAGTATACAATTTGAATCTAAGCTATTCCACTTGCTAATCCATAAGTGACTTGGATAAGAGTATATTACCCTTCAAGTGACAGGATCTTTGTGCACCTTTACTGCTGACCTTAGTACACTGCTTAGGGGCCTCAGAGTAGAGTTTCCCAAAGCAGAAGAAAACACTATGTGAGAAATTGTGAGAGGTCATTTGTACCATTTCATCCAGATGGCTTTGAAATTTTGAAGAAGCTCAGTGTGCAGGCTGTTTGAAATCAGGGGCAGATTTGAAACCATATGGGACTGTTTTAGTCCAGAAAACTTAAAATTTATAAAGATAAATGACTTAAAAATAAACTTACACTTGGACAGTGGCTAGGGGAGGAGTATTCTCTCAGCTTGGAATACTGTGTTCTTGGCTACTAGTTATAAAAATGTGGATCCCTCCTCTCTCCTCCCTCTCCCCGCCCCTTTCTTGGCCTCCCAGGACCCTCCATCGCTTTGTTTTCTGCTTGCTTTTTTCTGAATGGGGACTTTATAATTTGTTGTTTACTGTCTCTGATCCAGGGCCCTTACTGTCAGGTCTGTTGAAAGGCTGCCATGAAAAAGGTCAGTGTAGTCATTTGTTTTTTGTTTTTATTTTTATGGAATCTCCTCTGTGCTGGCGAAGCCCTAAATCATACCCTTGTTCTATTAGACAAATAGACAAAATGGTTGTTTAAAACAAGAGAAATAAAACATCACTCAAAAAGCCCTCACAGATTTGTTTATTTTACTCTCACCTTTAATCACAAGTAGAATTACTCTTTATTCACAAATATAGTGAATCTAAGCTTTTAGCTGAGCATTTAGTGGAACATCTACCCAGTAAGCTTTGCTTATGTTGCAGACAGCTACCCTGAGGAGTGATTTGAATTTAAATGTGATTCCCTTATTAGTTTCTGCTAACTGCAAATATCCAAGGCACTTAATTAAGTGGCTGAGTAATGTATGAATGCTCACTTCTGCTTGTCATGCAGAACAAAGTGATGTATTTATATTCCATGCACAATATGAAATTTAATGACACAGGCAACAGTAATTTAGAAAACCTTTGTTTTTATTGTCCTTGTTTTTGCTTAAGAAATTTCTCTGCTTTGTCATAGTTTGGCCAGGACAGAGATATAAGCCTTGGTCCAAATGTTAGCTGCTGGTGGGTGACAATTCCTAGTAAACCAGAGGTCTCTGAGCCATTTAATGAGTTTAAACACTGACAGGTTTTCATTAACTACATTATTTTAGCTTTTGTTCCTTACTTTAATTTTTAATTTAATAGCAGAGAACCATTACTTTACATGATTATTTAGCCATTGAAACAAAAGGGAAAACATAAATTCTGCTAGGATTTGAATGAATCCTAGCAAAGTAAACATATAAAAAAACAACCAATACTGCTTCTGTAAATACTAGAGTACAAGGAGCAAAAATATCGAGGCCAGTTATACTGGTAAGTGTTTTAGGGAATCCTTTTCATGTCTGTTGGTTTTCTAAAATTAATATTTATTTTTTACATCAGGAATCTAAAAAGCCAAGAATTTTTTACTTGATATTCACAATCAGTCCCAAAGCCAGGACCCGTTTTTTTTCTATCTGAATTTCTCTGTATATCCCTTAAGTTCACATAATAATTCTTCTAATACCTGTAAATTAAATGTTTATGCTTTGTCACTTTAAACCGAGATGTGCATATGTTTGGCCATTTGGACAGCTGTCTAACTTGTCAGATGGTGCTATTGTGGTGCAAAGCAGAAGAAATTCATGTCCTCTTTATTTCAGCTCCTTTGCTCCACGTGTGAGGTTGAGAGACTTCTTTAATTAGAGTCTCAGCTCTGTCTGTTCTGGAAATCCTAACCTCAATTAGTCCACTCTCTTTATTTAGACCGTTTCATTTGTTTCCTAATAGACTTGGGTGGGTGGCGAATTGGGTCAAAGTCGCAGCATATTACTTTCTTGTATAAAATGTATTTTGTATCCTGAATTGTGTGCCACAAGAAAGCTGCAACACTCATCTGAACTAGAATTCCTGACTGGCTGGGGAACTGTGTGTAAATCCTGTCCCCTGCTTTCTTGCATGCCTGCATCCCTCCTGTCAGCCTCTGCTGCACTACCGGTTCCCACTCTACACAAGGCTGAGTGACGTCAGGCTGCTGGGAGACGGCTACTGCAGGGTCCCTGTCAGAGAAGTCCTCCTGCGTGGTCAATTCTTGGCAGTGCTGTTTCTTGGTGCCTCAGTAATTACAAACTGCTGTTCTGTGTAAAATGATTCTTGCATCCTGAAAAGTTCATAGCTTTATTTCAAATTAGTGCTTTCTTACTTTTATGCTCCTTTGCTATTAAACCCCCTATTTTAGGTGTGCTGACAAGTCTCTGAGCAACGGAGTGGGGAACACTGGAAAGGAGCAAAAATGCCAGAAGCTATTCTGATCTAATTTTCTGTGCACCTGCATTTGATGGGCTTTGTCTCGCTAGCCCCTTTAGCCACTGTGACCTCACCATATGCCCCTGACTGGAGAGAAGCCCAGGTTGGCTGCTTGTCATCAGAGTACACATATGTTGTGGGGAGGTACCCCAGAAGGTGGCTGACAGTATTCCTTTAGCCAGCGATTCCTTTAGGGAAAAAAAGAAGCTCTCATGCCTGCTTATCCACTACAGACTGTCTTCTTACTCTAGCTACAAGTGACCATTGCAACTTACCTTTACTTCCAGCTATTGAGCTCAGCTGGTGGATCTTATCCATCTTGGCAGAGAAACAGCCTCCTTTTTTTCTTTTCTTTTTTCTTTTCCCTTCTTTATATAAAAAGCAGCATTTCTCCATATTCAACTAATCAGCAGTGACAAGCTCTGTTTGACTGCTTACTTCTCTGGTGAGATTTCTAGCTTTTAGGCATCAGGATTAGTGACACTATCTTCTGGGTGGGCCAGTTTGTTTCTCAGTGACATGAAAGCATTTCCTGGGATGTACACTGGGTGAAACTTGTCAGTTGAGATATAATTTTACTCTTTTGATGGATTTTCCAACTAGTTACTACTAGCTGGATAAACTAGAAATATATATCCCACTCTGTTTCTCCTCCTAACCACATTGGATTCCTTTTTTTTTTTTTTTTTTTTTGAACATCTGAGCATACCATGAGAACAAAATTATCAGGGTATAAGAGATACTTAATTGTTCATACACCCATCTGGTGGTTGAATCCTAACTCCTAGCCATAGTACCTTTCTAAATGTCATCTAGTCTAGGTATGAATGCTTTCAGAACCAAGAGATTCATCTTATTCAAAAGCTGACAATTATGTATTTGGTTAATTCTGTTATATAAGTTACCCATACTCTACCACACTCTTTCTCTCTCTCTCTCTCTCTCTCTCACACACACACACACACTGAATCCTTGCCACTATCAACAAAAAGTGGCTGACACCAATCCAATGTCAACAAGAGTCCCCAATCTGGGGTGAATTAAAAAAGAAACTTTATTAAGGTGAACCGTTTGCAAAACAGGGAAACATAGCCTCTGGTGGAAATCAAAAGTTTGCTTCACCAAGACAAATGGGAGGCCTGCTTTTAAAGAGAAAGTTCTCTCCTGTCACCAATTGGTCTATTTTTATGTAAATAAGGAATCCAAATTTGCACAGTCTGATTGGTTCAAATAGCACTGACCTGATTAGTCAGAATCATGCCTTCTGGCTAGTCATTAAGGAACTGTTCTGATTGGTCAGTAAACATGCAAATGAGGCTAAAGTTGTTCAGTTCTGATTGGACAGTGCAGATCTGAGCCCATTTGTCTAACAGTAATTCCGGAAACTCCTTTATGAGGGTTCACTCAGATGGCAGGAATACAGTGTGGGAGGCTAGCAGTTCAGTCTGTGGATTTCCCCTGAAGTGTGGAGTTCATGAGAGACTCCTGTCAGCAATGGCTGCTTGACTCTAATTATAAATTTGAGCCCAATTAACTACAAAAAGTCCTTCAACAGATACATTCCTTCTTGGAGTCAACACTGTTAAATCACCTCTGTTCTTTACTTGACTTGTACAGTTTGGAACATAGATGTGGACACATCATTTACTGATTCTTGCTGAAATTCAGTTCCAGCTTCTTATACCACCCTATCAACATTTTTAAATCTTAATCTGGCATGTAATACATATATTTATTCTCTCCCCCTTCTTTGAAATCTACAAGTGTAATTTGCACACATATATTGACAGGCAGTACACTGGTATGTAAGTGGAATTATAGGTGAGTTGAGCCCGGGTTCCTGCTTGGCACTGCTGTACAATCAGTTGTCAAGACTGAGCTAATTACTAGACCTCTTTGAATCCGGTTTGTTTTATATGGTAAAAAAAAAAAAAAAAAAAAAAATATATATATATATATATATATATATATATATATATATGTGTGTGTGTGTGTGTGTGTGTGTGTGTGTGTGTATTCCCTCCAAACTTAGTATAACCTCTTAATTTTTTAACAAAAAGATATACAGAGTGGAGCAAAAGTAGGTTTACAGTTCATATGGAACGTAATACAATAATTAATAAATAATACAAGAATAAACTGTGTTTAACGTACTTATAGCTGTAAAACTCACACTGTGAAGGGTAAGTTTTGGATCATTTTCCAAAATACTATACCACCAGAATCAAGTAGCCAATTTTTAAAAACCACTTTATGAAAGTATAATTGACATGTTTAATGCATACAACTTGATGAGTTTGGGGATAAATATACACCTTTTAAAGAAACCATCACTGCCATCAAGGCCATAGACTTATTAATCACTTTACAATGATTTTCTACATTCTCTTTATTATTTTGTTATTATTTTTTAGAGTTTAAGATTTTTATAAGAAATCGAGGTGAGGGTAGTACTATTTCAGAGTGATTTTCAGGACTACAGATATGAGGTAGAAAAAATGCTTTGCAAAGTGTTTTGCACATCACTGGGGTTTAATAAGTGGCATTATTAATTATAGTTTTTACTTCCTATTCTATATTCAAGTTGAGGACAAAAATGTTTATTTGGAGTGGAAGGCCAGGCTCTTTTAATATATGTGTAGATATTTCTTAGGTTGTTGTGGATCAATTTAGTAAAATATCTGAGCATACTTGTTTAAGTTAGGAATATAGCTAGTTGCACTGGAATCCAGATTATTTTTCTCTATTTTTCTCACATGTTTATCCTGAGAGAGTTATTCAGTCTACAATTAAGACATACAAGTTAAGAGAGACTATTAGTATTTGTTTTCTGTGAACCTAGATTGTCAGGACTCACCTCTTTTGTTTTTAATCTAGGTATTCCTTTTATGAAGTTCCCTGTAGTGTTTTCCAGGAAATGTTTCAAACAGAATCTATTTATTTTCCATTTTTTAAAATGTTAACTACATTGTCCATCTCCATTTTTCTATTTTCTCTGTTATTCCTCTGTGGTTAACTACCATTCCAATAATTTGTTTTGCAAGTGTTTTCTCTACTCTGGTAGGCATTCTTTAAGCTTATCTTCCATGAATGTTGAGAGCTGTTAAACTAATTTAGTATTGTTAAATGATGAGAGGAAATCAACAACAATTTTATCTCAAAACCCAGACTTGTGTCTCTTTAAAACCTAAGATTCAAAGAAGTTATTTAATAAAATTAATGTTCAGAAACTGAAAACATTTTTATGGTAGCTCAGGACAGATATGTTCAAGTACTATTTGTGTAGTATTTTCATTAACTGTTGAAATATAAAACAAAGTAAGAAAAATTTATTGGGCACTATGTGCCAGGTATTGTTTGAGCTCATTTTATAAATCTTATTTTATTTGCTCTTCAGAACAACTACAGGATGTAGAGTGACATTATTGACACTTATACAGGAACAAACTGAATTTCAGAGAGATTAAAGGTACTTGCTCAAGACACTCCTAGTAAGTAATTAGCAGAGTCTGGACTCAAATTAAGGTCTCACATATTTCATTTCACTATTCATACTTTCACATATATCATTTCACTATTCATACTTGAGAAAATTCTGTGCAACTTATAAATGAATCATGCTACATAAGTGAAAATTTGGTATTTCATAAATTAGTATCTGTAGTCCATTTCATCTTTAATAAATGCTACAGGGATAGCGCATTGAACATGTAAAAGATTTTAAAGTAGACGCTATTTAGAATCTAATATATACAGGAAGTGTTCGTCTTTTCCTGGCCTTTTTCTGGCTTGGGGAATTAAAATAGTGGTGGTTGTGGTAATGATGGCAGTAGTGGTAAATGTTTTAAAAGAAAATGATATATATCAGAGTGTTCTAGTTTAAATTCAATTTAAGTTTACTGAAACCAACCAGACTAAACAAGGTAAAAGATTGATTACTGTTGTGCTAATTCATAATGTGAATGATGTTACTTTATTCTAAATTGCATCTTTGAATACCTTTAGAGGACAGGTCAAATTCAGAATTATGAATGCCATAAGAATAAGTACAGAACAAATTTTATCTAAGAAAGCTGTACCTTTACTAATCTAACATGTCTGTTGGAGTGAGAAAAATGTTAAAAGGCTGTCTTACCTGCTAGTTTAAATGTACTTTACACCCCTGAAAAATCTCTGAAGTCTCACTAATCACATGTTGGCAAAAGAAAAAGCAATACTGGTGACACTACTTTTTTCCTCTTCTCATGATACAATACTCTTTTTCTAGGAACATCTCTGTGAATAATCCAACTGTCTGATCTTAATTAACATTTATATACATACATATTATAATACACCAGACTAAAATTGCTAATGTGTACCTAGTGTCAGCAAATTAGCATGATTCTAATGCATATTTACATTTGATGTTACAGGAATAACCTCACATTGCTATAAAGAAACAAGAGGCTGGGCCCCAAAATGTAGAAGGGAATGAAGATTTTTAAATGAGTTTGATTGTTCTCCTTGCAGAGTAAAAGGCACTTCTGGAATTGAAAATTCACTCAAGTACCAAATAAAGGACTCAGTGTTATTAAAAGATAAACTGAGGTGTATTAAAATTTTGAAGAGTTTATTTGAGAAATCTTTTATTCAAACCAGTAGCAGCACCAAACTGAAGTGATTATGAGCACTCCAGAACAGGAGTCGAGAGAGACTTTTATGGAGTAGATGCAGAAGCAAAGCAAGAAAATTCTCTGATTGGCTACAGCTTAAGCAGTTCCCTTATATGGAAAAGCCTATTGACTGTTTGTGATTGGTTGTTCTTGTTTTACTTTTTCACACACAATTGCATTGACTCTGGCTTAGGTTTAGTGTGCTTACGAGGCTACCAAAGCATTAGTCAACTCAAGGTAATGACCTCCCTGTTTAATTATTTTAACAGTGTGAGTCTCAGGGGAATAGTTTCATTGCTGCTTCTCATAGCTTTCTTCTTTGACTAAGACCAATGGGATGAAGCTAGTCAACCTATGCATTTTACTGAACTTTCAGAAGCATTTTGAAATTACCTGAACTCTTGTTTAACAGAAATATGCTGTAGGAGTGTTCAAGCTCCTGCCTCTATAAAAACTCCACCCATTGTGCCCCTATGCCATGACCAAAGAGCTGAGCCAAGGGCCAGTCTCATATTCATATGGAATTTGCAGAGTTCTGCTCCAGTGATTTTTATTGCCTACTCTAATAGCTGCCATTCCTGAACAAAAACACCTGTCAACCTTTCCCTTAAAAATTTACCTAGATTCCTAATTCTTTGACTATAATTCTGGCACCCTGTATTTTAAAGAAGCAGTTCAGGCAGTTTTCTTGTGTAGCAACATTTTCAACCACTAGTTTAATCAGAGTTGGATGACACCATCTCACTCTAGTATTTTCACTCTTTCCCTCTCTCTCTCTTTCTTCCTATCTATAAATATTTTTAAACGCTTATTATAAACCAAATACCATTATGTGAAGACCAATAAGATCCTTTCCTGCCCTCAGAGATGTTATAGTCTTTTATCCTATGAATTGTCATCTTAAGGAATAATTTCCATTCTGCCCTCCTGCATAAAACTTCTTTGGTCTGTACCAAGGGTGACAAATTAGACATGTTTTTATGTCAATCCCACCACATTCTAATTACTCTATTAACAAAAACACAACAAAAGCTCTATTGAACCTCTTTTAAGAGCTCTTTCCTTTTTAGCCATTTTACCTTCTTTCTAGTTCTCTTCATGACCATTCTATATGCTACAGATATTACATGGCTGATAAGTAGATTCAATATGTATATTTGTAATCTTATTTTTAAAGACAGGTTAATGGACACTTAAACAGTGAGAGCTATCTTCTGTTTACTTGAGCAAACCTGCCTACAAATAGGAGGAGAAGTGCAGTTTTACTGACATCCTTTCTAGCCCTGGGTTTGCACGACTGAACTTATTCATGATACACATCTCTGAAGCTCAGCAGATGATCATGCATAGAGGTCTGCCTGAAAATAGAGATATTAAACTTATATGACCTAATTATACACTTTTCATTTGATCAAATATAGACACACATTTACACACATTTTCTCTCTCTCTCCATACACATCCTTCCCCCATACTATAACCTAATTTGCAACACAGCTCTGCAAAGATTGGTGGACCTCACACTTTGCAGAGATTTTACTGGAACATTTCGTGTATAGTAAATGTTTCTTCTTAACCAATCAAGAACACCATAATAAATCTCTACTTCATAAGTCTTCCTCGGGAAGACTTGTGTCCTGAAAAGCATTCATTTGTGCTATGATTCACTTTGCTATTCTATCTTATCAAGGTGTGACTGGCTACAAGAGAATTGCTTGACATTTCATAGGGCTGTTTTCATTCCTGATGTAGAACAGCAGGCATAATATTGAACGGTTTTGTTCTTGGTGATTTACTGTCAACCCAGGTTTGAGAGGTGGTATATTTGTTATGACTTCAGAAATAAAATTGTGGTTTGCTAGCATTTATTTTATTTCATAATACTGAAAGATACCTGAATATTGACTTATAAAAAGATGTTTTTCAATTTTTCTCTCTCTTTCTCTTTCCCTCTCCCTTCCTCTTCCTGTTCCCCTCTCCATTTCTCTGTTTCTCTTATCTAACCCTCTTTTCCTCCCTTTCAATTCTGAGTTTCTTAAAAGGCCAAAAACTTAACTAACACAATTAATTTAATTATTCTGTATTTTAAAGACTTTAACAGTAAAACTATGCTTCACTTTTAGAACATCAAAATCTCAAGGTTATAATTAAAAGGACATTTTTATAATAATTAGCTTCTCCTCCCCAATTAAATAAACACACACAGCTTTTAATTTAACAAACAAAAATTAGTCAAGAAACCCCATTTCTTGCTCAAAGATTGCTGTTTTCAAAACATCTGTGAAAGCTGTGTTTCTGATTTTTTTCTAAGAGTATATATATTTCTCATTTTTCCTTATCTAAAAATAATTGAGGGATTGAAATATAAGTTTTCTACTCACTGTTTCTAACATTGTAGAGAAATAAATATAAACTTCTAAGATCATCTTTAAACAAACAGGTTAGTTTTCTTTTTTTAACATATGTTTTAAAGTATATTTTATTGATTATGTTGTTACAGTAGTCCCAATCATTTTTCCCTTTGCTCCCCTCTGCCCAGTACCCCCTTCCCTCCAGCAATCTCACCTTCCTTAGTTCATGTCCATGGGTTGTGCATATAAGTTATTTGGTGTCACCCTTTCCTATATTATTATTAACTCCCCCCTCGCTATTTTGTACCAACCAATTATGCTTCTTAATCTCTGCACCATTTCCCCATTTTTTCCCTTCCCCCTCCCAGCTGACAACCCTCCAAATGATCCCCCTACCTATGATGATATTCCTCTTCTGGTTTGCTTACTTGGATTTTGGTTTTATTTTTTAGATTCAGTTGTTGATAGTTGTGTTTGCTGTCATTTTAGTGTTCATACTTTTTATCTTCTTTTTCTTAAATAAGTTCTTTAACATTTCATATAACATTGGCTTGGTGATGATAAACTCTTAGCTTTACCTTGTCTGGGCAGCACTTCATCTGCCCTTCCATTCTAAATGATAGCTTTACTGGATAGAGTAGTCTTGGTTTTAGGTCCTTGCTTTTCATTACATTGAATACTTTTAGCCTGTCCCTTCTAGCCTGCAAAGTCTTTTGAGATATCAGCTGACAGTCTTATAGGCACCCCTTTGTAGGTAACTCTCGGCTTTTCTCTTGCTGCTTTTAAGATTCTCTCTTTATCTAGAATGTTTGGAATTTTGATGTGTCTTGGTGTGGTCCTCTTTGGGCCTAGCTTGTTTGGGACTTTCTGTGCTTCCTAGACTTGTATGTTTTTTTCCTTCACCAAATTTGGGAAGTTTCCCTTCATTCTTTTTTTACATAAGCTTTCAATTTCTTGCTCATCCTCTTCTTCTGGCAACCCTATGATTTGGATGTTGGCATGTTTAAAGTTGTCCCAGAGGTTCCTAAGCCTCTCATTATTTTTTCCAATTCTTGTTTTCTCATTCTGAATTGGTTGACTTTTTTAATTCCTTATGTTCCAAATCATTAATTTGAACTCTGATTTCCTTCCCTTCACCATTGGTTTTGTGTGGATTTTCCTTTGTTTCATTTAGCATTGCCTTCACTTCTTCCCTTATGCATTTGCCGTACTCAAGTACATCTGTCAAGCCTGTGTTCATCTTTATTAGCAGTGGTTCAGACTCAGTTGTTGATAGTTGTGTTTGCTGTCATTTTAGTGGTTATATCCTCGTCTGTTAAGTTGGCTATCTCCTCCTTGCTTAGTTCGCCCACTGGAACTTTGATCCATTCCCTTTTTTTGACCATACTTCTCTCTCCTCATCTTGACAGGCTCCTGTGCTTTGTTTGCCTCTATGTCTTAGGTAGAGCTATCACTCCTGTTATGTTGTAAGGGGCAGAGCCTTAGGGATTTGTCAGTACAGAACGATCTGGTTCACCACATTGTGGTGCTGTATGTCGAAGAGGGGTCTGAAGAGGAACAATGCCGCTTGCTCAGCACTTGCCCCTTTTCCAGGCAACTCTCTCACTTTCCTTATGGGACTGGCACCTCTCGCTGTTGCCCTGGCTGTTGTTTCCAGGGTGGGTGGGTCTGTGGACATTCTAGGACCATGGGGACCCTTTAAACAAGTGGACTCTATTGAGAGACCAGCAGTCTTCCTCCACCCCGACCTCCACTGGTTTGCATACTCACAAGCAATGAGGCTTTATTTTCCCTGGCACTGGGACTGTGAGCTGCATGGTCTGATCTGAGGCTGGGAACACTCCCCAGGTGTCCCTTCTGACTTTTTAAAATGTGTGACTGTGCTTTCCACTGGCCTGCCACTGCTGCTGCTGCCATTGCTGCTGCCACCACACCGCATCCTCTCCATCCCGGCTTTACCCCTTCTACCTGTCTGGATGAGTATTTCTTCTTTATATCTTTGTTTGTTGGACTTCCAGCAGCTCTATTTTCTGGAACTTCTGGTTGTCTCTAGTTTTGAGGTAATTGTATTCCTTCTTAGTTGTGGAGGGAAACTCAGCGTGTCTGTCTAGGCCTCCATCTTGGCTAGAAGTCCAGGTTAGTTTTCTTTACAACAGTGTTTATTTTATTTAGTATTCCTGTTTAATTCATAGCTCAAAGGTAATCACATGTGTGTGAGGGGTGTCTAAGTAGACTTCTTGCTTCTTGTTCTCCCAGAACTAAGAATAGGAATGAAAAAACTTTCTTCTGGTAATTTTTCACTGGATATTTGGTCTCGTGAAAGGAATATTGTACATTTATTTCCCTTTGGCTTAGAAATCATTTAGTATAACTTTTTTGAAGGCCTTCAGACAAAGCAGCAGTTTTCTCATACTATTTTCAATGATTGTTTTCCATAATTAAGTTTATGATTTTCTTGTCCTTTGGAGAGATTTTATAAAATAAGAGGCAGCCTCCATAAATACTTATAATTTTTTATTTCATGTTGGCAAACACAAACTTATGCATTTGAATATGCTTCATTTTCATATTTTACCTTTTGTATTATTTGTACTTGTGCTTTTTCACACACTATTTTAAACATTTAATAGATTACTTGGTTTTGTTTTATATTTACAGAATTAAACCTAAACACTCTAATATTCAGAATTCTACCTATTTTGGTTCATCCAACAGTATGAAAGAATACAGCTCTGTGTTTCAGGTTGCCTTTCTCAGTACCTCTGAAAACTGCACTTGTGCCTAAACTGAAAGCTGAATTCCTTTTTGTCATCTGGCCATTTTGTCTCATCCCCCAGAAGCATTTTAAAGGCTTCCTCCTCTGAGAGGGCATCTCTTCCCACTCTAGCTTTCCTAGACTCTCCTCCTCCCTTGGATCCCTTTTGCACTAGGACCCTGAAGCACAGATTTTAGTTATTTTGTATTGTTAGTGTCACATCTTTAAGTACATGGTATGATTATGAAGAACTGAGTGTCTTGCTGTGCTTCTGTTTTCATAGAATCAAATGCAATTGATTGTACACACATTGGGGTGTTACTAGTTTTTAAAATTGAGAATAATAACAGTACATCATATTGCCAAATACATAAAATCTTTTTTGTTTTGCATTATTATTAAGATTAATTAGAATATAATTCATTCAAATTTTTAAGGTAGGAATAATTGAGCCATAGAGAAATTAACTGTTAAAAATCCTTACTTTCTCTGATTATAGTTATATTTTATAATACACATTTACTCTTACATCATACATTGAAAATTTTTATTTTATATCAGTACTCATATATCTAAATCATTTGTTATTTTAAGGAGTAGCTGTTGCCTAGTGAATCATTAGATGTAAATAAAACTTTTATTATTTTCATAAAATAGATTATATACCAATTGTAAGTTTAAATATGCCACATTATAATAAACCTTGAGAAGCTTCTTGACATAAATTCAGGGGTTTGCTGGAGGACATTGAAATCCTGTTGACTAATAAAATACATATATTCATTATTTCTTCACTCCATCACCACACAAAAGCACACCATTTAAACTCCCTCACTTGTAGCTGGGACATAATTTCTGGGAACTACTACTGTCATCTATGCCAGGTTAAGTTTAACTGAAAAGATCCTGAATTAGATAATCCCTCTTAAGTTTACTCAAACTTAGACTTCTCTAAAAGTTTCTTCTAACATTAGCAATTTTCTTGTAGTCACATAGTATCCCATATTTGTGCTAGGACAAAATCAAAGGCAGTGCATATCTAATTTCCCATTTACTAAAAACTGATTCTAAGTGGTAATAGTACTTTATTTTCAAGAACAATTGTATTCTGGATCTTCACAATTAATGAGAATATAAGTTTTTGCATTACTTAACACACTCCTTGAATCAGAGTAAGCTCTCAATTTACATATTATTCAAATTATCTAGCTCAAAGCTGAATGGGATCTGTATTAAGGACCAAGGATATGATTATATAAGAGCAAACTTTGTATTACTCAGACACCCAAGGGAAGGAAGCCATGCATGTATAGAATTTTTGACCTATGAGAGTTTACTTTCCAGGGTATTTTCTTTGTAAAGGTATTATGGTATCACACAAAGATCACCTACTTGAGATTGAAAATACTGTTGTTATGGTTTTTGCTAAATAACCTTAAGGTTGTAACCAAATCTCTTTAGGCCTCACCTTTATAACCACAAAATAAAAAAGATTGGCTTCAAGATAATATTTAAGGTCACTTTAAAAATTTTATCAGAGCACACATGTTTACTAACACTGAAATAATCCATTAGAGATTGGAAATGTGATTCTAAAATGTCTTTCTACTGTTCATTTTTCCTAGAGATGCAGTAAGGAAACTATTATTTTTGAACAATTTGGTATAGAATTGGAATGGGTGGAGTATTACGTAAACTATTCAGACTAAGAATTTGTGTAGTTCATGGTCTGTTTATAATTTTTATTAATTGTGTTATTGCTTCATTGATGCTATTAACATACCTTCAAACTGAGCTCTCACAGAGGATTGAAGGATAGTATGTAGCTTTTAAGGTAGGAGGTTTGATTCATTTTTTCAAATTATGTTTATTGAGTGCCTATGTGGAAACTGCCCAGCAATTTCTCAGGTTATTCACTAATTAGCTTTCTCATGTCAGGCAAGTTATTTATTTCTTAATTTTTAAAGTAAAGGTAAAATTCTGAAGACTAAATGAGATCATTCACACACATGCATACACACACACACACACACACACACACATGCATAGCTTTGAGCCTAGAAGATAGTGAGCATTTAATAAATGCTAGGACTCTTAGTTCTTGTTGCTGTAACTCAAACATATACATATAAAATGATATCATAGGCCAAGAACTTGCATGGGTAATCTTTGGAAAGACAGTTTTTAATAAAATTTGATAAATGGGCAAAATATTTGGGCATTTTCTTGATCATACATTGTCATATATGCAGTGTAGATAGTAAAACATTTCATGAATTTTGTTATTATGGTTCTCAGTATCCTCAAATTCTATGTAAAATACTGTGTTTCAAAAGACATTACTTTAGATGGTTTCTGTGAATATGAGTATATGATTAACATAAAATAATAAGTGGTATGTTTTATTTTAACATGTTATTACTGCTATTAATCTCCTAACTAGGTTATTATGACTCTTGCTTTATATTCAAGAGGAGGATATCTTTATATAGTAACAACATTATCAATGCTGTTATGGACTAACAAGTAAAATCAGTATTGTTGAAGTCAATCTTGTTATAAAGGTGTTCAACTTTTAAAATTTTATATTATTTTTCAATTGTAGTTGACATTCAATATCACGTTAGTTTCAAGTGTACAGCATAGTGGTTAGGCATTTATATAACTTATGATGTGATTCTCCTGATAAGTCTAGTAAATACTGAAGATGTTTAACTTTTGACAAAGAATGTTTATCAAGTTTTCAGAATGTCTTAAAGCAAGTTGGGGTACTAATTCTTTATAAATATGCCTTACTCCACCATGCAATTATTTGAGACAAATTAATTCTTCTCTGGGCCTTAACAGAAGAATAAAAATGTTTATGTTTTATTATCTCCCAGTCTCTTTTATGTCAAAACAATAAGCTTCTGTAAATTGGTTCAACTGTCCCAAACATAATTTTATTTATTGGGTTGGCCAACAAGTTCATTTGTTTTTGTTTTTTTTCTGTAAGATGGCTTTAGTAGCGCTTAGCTGTCTTTAACTTCATTTGAAACAATTTTGTTAGATTGTATTGTGACAGCTGTAATATCAGCATGCATTAAAAAGGAACTTAAGAAAATTGCTGAATCTTTGTGTAGGTATTTTAATATTGAAGATGGAAGAAAATATGCAACATTTTTCACATATTATGCTTTATTACTTCAAAAAAGGTAAAAACACAACTGAAACAGTTGTGAATGGAGAAGGTGCTGTGATGTGTCAAAAGTAGTTTGTGAAGTTCTGTTCTGGAGATTTCTTACTTGATGATACTCCACATTGGATAGATCAGTTGAAGTTGATAGTGATTAAATCGAGACATTAATTGAGGACAATCGACATTCTACCATGTGGGAAATAGCCAACATACTCAAAATATTCAAATCAATAAAGTTATTGGTGAAAATGATAAAATATGTCTTTTGTTTTATGGAACAAACTAAATGTACTTTTTGGCTAACC